>NW_027278537.1:0-179044 GCF_030028105.1 Mobula birostris | reverse complement strand
CACTCAGGTATTCGAGACAAAAAAGTTGATTTCTCTCAGCATGCAATGCTTTGGCACTAAAAGAATATATTTCAATTTTACTATGAAGTACTGAATGCAAACCTTTTGGAAACATGTTAACATCACTCCCCAAATGTTCCTGAACTGTTTGACACCTGTTACAACTCTCAGGTATTCAAGATAAAAAAGATGATTTCTCAGTGCATACTGTGCTTTGGCATTGAATGAAGCATACATTTCAATTTTACTCAAAGGTACTGACTGCAAACCTTATGGAGTCATCTTAATATAACTCTCCACATGATCCTGAGATGTTTGACAGTTGTTATATCACTCAGGCATTCAGGACAAAAAAGTTGATTTCTCAACACATGAAGTGCTTTGGAACTTAAAGTATATATTTCAATTTTACTCTAAAATCCTCAATGCAAACCTTATGGAAACATCTAAACAGAACTCCCCACATGATCCTGAGATGTTTGACACCGGTTATATCACTCAGGTATTCAAAATAAAAAAAGTGATTTCTCAGTGCATACAGCGCTTTGGAATTGAAAGAAGTATAGACTACAATTTTACTCAAAGGTACTGACTGCAAACCTTATGGAGGCTCTTAATATAACTCTCCACATGATCCTGAGATGTTTGGCAGTTGTTATATCACTCTGCTATTCAAGACAAAAAAGTTGATATCTCAATGCATGAAGTGGTTTGGAACTAAAAGTATACATTACAATTTTACTCTAAATTCCTGAAGGCAAACATTATGGAAACATCTAAACATAACTCCCCACGTGATCCTGAGATGTTTGACACCTGTTACAACTCTCAGGTATTCAAGATAAAAAAGTTGATTTCTCAGTGCATACTGTGCTTTGGCATTGAATGAAGCATACATTTCAATTTTACTCAAAGCTACTGACTGCAAACCTTATGGAGTCATCTTAATATAACTCTCCACATGATCCTGAGATGTTTGGCAGTTGTTATATCACTCAGCTATTCAAGACAAAAAAGTTGATATCTCAATGCATGATGTGCTTTGGAACTAAAAGTATACATTACAATTTTACTGTAAATTCCTCAATGCAAACCTTATGGAAATATCTAAACATAACTCCCCACATGATCCTGAGATGTTTGACATTTGTTATATCACTCAGGTATTCGAGACAAAAAAGTTGATTTCTCTCAGCATGCAATGCTTTGGCACTAAAAGAATATATTTCAATTTTACTATGAAGTACTGAATGCAAACCTTTTGGAAACATGTTAACATCACTCCCCAAATGTTCCTGAACTGTTTGACACCTGTTACAACTCTCAGGTATTCAAGATAAAAAAGATGATTTCTCAGTGCATACTGTGCTTTGGCATTGAAAGAAGCATACATTTCAATTTTACTCAAAGGTACTGACTGCAAACATTATGGAGTCATCTGAATATAACTCTCCACATGATCCTGAGATGTTTAATAGTTGTTATATCACTCAGGTATTCAAGATAAAAAAGTTGATTTCTCAACGCATGAAGTGCTTTGGAACTTTAAGTATATATTTCAATTTTACTCTAAATTCCTCAATGCAAACCTTATGGAAACATCTAAACAGAACTCCCCACAGTATCCTGAGATGTTTGACACCGGTTATATCACTCAGGTATTCAAAATAAAAAAAGTGATTTCTCAGTGCATACTGCGCTTTGGAATTGAAAGAAGTATACACTACAATTTTACTCAAAGGTACTGACTGCAAACCTTATGGAGGCTCTTAATATAACTCTCCACATGATCCTGAGATGTTTGGCAGTTGTTATATCACTCAGGTATTTAAGACAGAAAAGTTGATATCTCAATGCATGAAGTGGTTTGGAACTAAATGTATAGATTACAATTTTGCTCTAAATTCCTGAAGGCAAACATTATGGAAACATCTAAACATAACTCCCCACGTGATCCTGAGATGTTTGACACCGGTTATATCACTCAGCTATTCAAGATAAAAAAGTTGACTTCTCAGTGCATACTGTGCTTTGGCATTGAATGAAGCATACATTTCAATTTTACTCAAAGGTACTGACTGCAAACCTTCTGGAGTCATCTTAATATAACTCTCCACATGATCCTGAGATGTTTGACAGTTGTTATATCACTCAGATATTCAAGACAAAAAAGTTGATTTCTCAACACATGAAGTGCTTTGGAACTTAAAGTATATATTTCAATTTTACTCTAAAATCCTCAATGCAAACCTTATGGAAACATCTAAACATAACTCCCCACATGATCCTGAGATGTTTGACACCGGTTATATCATTCAGGTATTCAAGATAAAAAAGTTGATTTCTCAGTGCATACTGTGCTTTGGCATTGAATGAAGCATACATTTCAATTTTACTCAAAGGTACTGACTGCAAACCTTATGGAGTCATCTTAATATAACTCTCCACATGATCCTGAGATGTTTGGCAGTTGTTATATCACTCAGCTATTCAAGACAAAAAAGTTGATATCTCAATGCATGATGTGCTTTGGAACTAAAAGTATACATTACAATTTTACTCTAAATTCCTCAATGCAAACCTTATGGAAATATCTAAACATAACTCCCCACATGATCCTGAGATGTTTGACATTTGTTATATCACTCAGGTATTCGAGACAAAAAAGTTGATTTCTCTCAGCATGCAATGCTTTGGCACTAAAAGAATATATTTCAATTTTACTATGAAGTACTGAATGCAAACCTTTTGGAAACATGTTAACATCACTCCCCAAATGTTCCTGAACTGTTTGACACCTGTTACAACTCTCAGGTATTCAAGATAAAAAAGATGATTTCTCAGTGCATACTGTGCTTTGGCATTGAATGAAGCATACATTTCAATTTTACTCAAAGGTACTGACTGCAAACCTTATGGAGTCATCTGAATATAACTCTCCACATGATCCTGAGATGTTTAATAGTTGTTATATCACTCAGGTATTCAAGACAAAAAAGTTGATTTCTCAACGCATGAAGTGCTTTGGAACTTTAAGTATATATTTCAATTTTACTCTAAATTCCTCAATGCAAACCTTATGGAAACATCTAAACATAACTCCCCACAGTATCCTGAGATGTTTGACACCGGTTATTTCATTCAGGTATTCAAGATAAAAAAGTTGATTTCTCAGTGCATACTGTGCTTTGGCATTGAATGAAGCATACATTTCAATTTTACTCAAAGGTACTGACTGCAAACCTTATGGAGTCATCTTAATATAACTCTCCACATCATCTTGAGATGTTTGGCAGTTGTTATATCACTCAGCTATTCAAGACAAAAAAGTTGATATCTCAATGCATGATGTGCTTTGGAACTAAAAGTATACATTACAATTTTACTCTAAATTCTTCAATGCAAACCTTATGGAAATATCTAAACATAACTCCCCACATGATCCTGAGATGTTTGACATTTGTTATATCACTCAGGTATTCGAGACAAAAAAGTTGATTTCTCTCAGCATGCAATGCTTTGGCACTAAAAGAATATATTTCAATTTTACTATGAAGTACTGAATGCAAACCTTTTGGAAACATGTTAACATCACTCCCCAAATGTTCCTGAACTGTTTGACACCTGTTACATCTCTCAGGTATTCAAGATAAAAAAGATGATTTCTCAGTGCATACTGTGCTTTGGCATTGAATGAAGCATACATTTCAATTTTACTCAGAGGTACTGACTGCAAACCTTATGGAGTCATCTTAATATAACTCTCCACATGATCCTGAGATGTTTGACAGTTGTTATATCACTCAGGCATTCAGGACAAAAAAGTTGATTTCTCAACACATGAAGTGCTTTGGAACTTAAAGTATATATTTCAATTTTACTCTAAAATCCTCAATGCAAACCTTATGGAAACATCTAAACAGAACTCCCCACATGATCCTGAGATGTTTGACACCGGTTATATCACTCAGGTATTCAAAATAAAAAAAAGTGATTTCTCAGTGCATACTGCGCTTTGGAATTGAAAGAAGTATACACTACAATTTTACTCAAAGGTACTGACTGCAAACCTTATGGAGGCTCTTAATATAACTCTCCACATGATCCTGAGATGTTTGACAGTTCTTATATCACTCAGGCATTCAAGAGAAAAAAGTTGATTTCTCAACGCATGAAGTGCTTTGGAACTTTAAGTATATATTTCAATTTTACTCTAAATTCCTCAATGCAAACCCTATGGAAACATCTAAACATAACTCCCCACAGTATCCTGAGATGGTTGACACCGGTTATATCATTCAGGTATTCAAGATAAAAAAGTTGATTTCTCAGTGCATACTGTGCTTTGGCATTGAATGAAGCATACATTTCAATTTTACTCAAAGGTACTGACTGCAAACCTTATGGAGTCATCTTAATATAACTCTCCACATGATCCTGAGATGTTTGACATTTGTTATATCACTCAGGTATTCAAAACAAAAAATTTGATTTCTCAGTGCATGCAATGCTTTGGCAGTAAAAGTATATATTTCAATTTTACTCTGAAGTGCTGAATGCCAACCTTATGGAAAGATGTTAACATCACTCTCCACATGATTCTGAGATGTTTGACACCTGTTACATCACTCAGGTACTCAGGATAAAAAAGTTGATTTCTGTTTGCATACAGTGCTTTGGCATTGAAAGAAGCATACATTTCAATTTTACTCAAAGGTACTGACTGCAAACATTATGGAGTCATCTGAATATAACTCTCCACATGATCCTGAGATGTTTAATAGTTGTTATATCACTCAGGTATTCAAGATAAAAAAGTTGATTTCTCAACGCATGAAGTGCTTTGGAACTTTAAGTATATATTTCAATTTTACTCTAAATTCCTCAATGCAAACCTTATGGAAACATCTAAACAGAACTCCCCACAATATCCTGAGATGTTTGACACCGGTTATATCACTCAGGTATTCAAAATAAAAAAAGTGATTTCTCAGTGCATACTGCGCTTTGGAATTGAAAGAAGTATACACTACAATTTTACTCAAAGGTACTGACTGCAAACCTTATGGAGGCTCTTAATATAACTCTCCACATGATCCTGAGATGTTTGGCAGTTGTTATATCACTCAGGTATTCAAGACAGAAAAGTTGATATCTCAATGCATGAAGTGGTTTGGAACTAAATGTATAGATTACAATTTTGCTCTAAATTCCTGAAGGCAAACATTATGGAAACATCTAAACATAACTCCCCATGTGATCCTGAGATGTTTGACACCGGTTATATCACTCAGCTAATCAAGATAAAAAAGTTGACTTCTCAGTGCATACTGTGCTTTGGCATTGAATGAAGCATACATTTCAATTTTACTCAAAGGTACTGACTGCAAACCTTATGGAGTCATCTTAATATAACTCTCCACATCATCTTGAGATGTTTGGCAGTTGTTATATCACTCAGCTATTCAAGACAAAAAAGTTGATATCTCAATGCATGATGTGCTTTGGAAATAAAAGTATACATTACAATTTTACTCTAAATTCTTCAATGCAAACCTTATGGAAATATCTAAACATAACTCCCCACATGATCCTGAGATGTTTGACATTTGTTATATCACTCAGGTATTCGAGACAAAAAAGTTGATTTCTCTCAGCATGCAATGCTTTGGCACTAAAAGAATATATTTCAATTTTACTATGAAGTACTGAATGCAAACCTTTTGGAAACATGTTAACATCACTCCCCAAATGTTCCTGAACTGTTTGACACCTGTTACAACTCTCAGGTATTCAAGATAAAAAAGATGATTTCTCAGTGCATACTGTGCTTTGGCATTGAATGAAGCATACATTTCAATTTTACTCAAAGGTACTGACTGCAAACCTTATGGAGTCATCTTAATATAACTCTCCACATGATCCTGAGATGTTTGACAGTTGTTATATCACTCAGGCATTCAGGACAAAAAAGTTGATTTCTCAACACATGAAGTGCTTTGGAACTTAAAGTATATATTTCAATTTTACTCTAAAATCCTCAATGCAAACCTTATGGAAACATCTAAACAGAACTCCCCACAATATCCTGAGATGTTTGACACCGGTTATATCACTCAGGTATTCAAAATAAAAAAAGTGATTTCTCAGTGCATACTGCGCTTTGGAATTGAAAGAAGTATACACTACAATTTTACTCAAAGGTACTGACTGCAAACCTTATGGAGGCTCTTAATATAACTCTCCACATGATCCTGAGATGTTTGGCAGTTGTTATATCACTCAGGTATTCAAGACAGAAAAGTTGATATCTCAATGCATGAAGTGGTTTGGAACTAAATGTATAGATTACAATTTTGCTCTAAATTCCTGAAGGCAAACATTATGGAAACATCTAAACATAACTCCCCATGTGATCCTGAGATGTTTGACACCGGTTATATCACTCAGCTAATCAAGATAAAAAAGTTGACTTCTCAGTGCATACTGTGCTTTGGCATTGAATGAAGCATACATTTCAATTTTACTCAAAGGTACTGACTGCAAACCTTATGGAGTCATCTTAATATAACTCTCCACATCATCTTGAGATGTTTGGCAGTTGTTATATCACTCAGCTATTCAAGACAAAAAAGTTGATATCTCAATGCATGATGTGCTTTGGAAATAAAAGTATACATTACAATTTTACTCTAAATTCTTCAATGCAAACCTTATGGAAATATCTAAACATAACTCCCCACATGATCCTGAGATGTTTGACATTTGTTATGTCACTCAGGTATTCGAGACAAAAAAGTTGATTTCTCTCAGCATGCAATGCTTTGGCACTAAAAGAATATATTTCAATTTTACTATGAAGTACTGAATGCAAACCTTTTGGAAACATGTTAACATCACTCCCCAAATGTTCCTGAACTGTTTGACACCTGTTACAACTCTCAGGTATTCAAGATAAAAAAGATGATTTCTCAGTGCATACTGTGCTTTGGCATTGAATGAAGCATACATTTCAATTTTACTCAAAGGTACTGACTGCAAACCTTATGGAGTCATCTTAATATAACTCTCCACATGATCCTGAGATGTTTGGCAGTTGTTATATCACTCAGCTATTCAAGACAAAAAAGTTGATATCTCAATGCATGATGTGCTTTGGAACTAAAAGTATACATTACAATTTTACTCTAAATTCCTCAATGCAAACCTTATGGAAATATCTAAACATAACTCCCCACATGATCCTGAGATGCTTGACATTTGTTATATCACTCAGGTATTCGAGACAAAAAAGTTGATTTCTCTCAGCATGCAATGCTTTGGCACTAAAAGAATATATTTCAATTTTACTATGAAGTACTGAATGCAAACCTTTTGGAAACATGTTAACATCACTCCCCAAATGTTCCTGAACTGTTTGACACCTGTTACATCTCTCAGGTATTCAAGATAAAAAAGATGATTTCTCAGTGCATACTGTGCTTTGGCATTGAATGAAGCATACATTTCAATTTTACTCAAAGGTACTGACTGCAAACCTTATGGAGTCATCTTAATATAACTCTCCACATGATCCTGAGATGTTTGACAGTTGTTATATCACTCAGGCATTCAGGACAAAAAAGTTGATTTCTCAACACATGAAGTGCTTTGGAACTTAAAGTATATATTTCAATTTTACTCTAAAATCCTCAATGCAAACCTTATGGAAACATCTAAACAGAACTCCCCACATGATCCTGAGATGTTTGACACCGGTTATATCACTCAGGTATTCAAAATAAAAAAAGTGATTTCTCAGTGCATACTGCGCTTTGGAATTGAAAGAAGTATACACTACAATTTTACTCAAAGGTACTGACTGCAAACCTTATGGAGTCATCTGAATATAACTCTCCACATGATCCTGAGATGTTTAATAGTTGTTATATCACTCAGGTATTCAAGACAAAAAAGTTGATTTCTCAACGCATGAAGTGCTTTGGAACTTTAAGTATATATTTCAATTTTACTCTAAATTCCTGAAGGCAAACATTATGGAAACATCTAAACATAACTCCCCACGTGATCCTGAGATGTTTGACACCGGTTATATCATTCAGGTATTCAAGATAAAAAAGTTGATTTCTCAGTGCATACTGTGCTTTGGCATTGAATGAAGCATACATTTCAATTTTACTCAAAGGTACTGACTGCAAACCTTATGGAGTCATCTTAATATAACTCTCCACATGATCCTGAGATGTTTGGCAGTTGTTATATCACTCAGCTATTCAAGACAAAAAAGTTGATATCTCAATGCATGATGTGCTTTGGAACTAAAAGTATACATTACAATTTTACTCTAAATTCCTCAATGCAAACCTTATGGAAAAATCTAAACATAACTCCCCACATGATCGTGAGATGCTTGACATTTGTTATATCACTCAGGTATTCGAGACAAAAAAGTTGATTTCTCTCAGCATGCAATGCTTTGGCACTAAAAGAATATATTTCAATTTTACTATGAAGTACTGAATGCAAACCTTTTGGAAACATGTTAACATCACTCCCCAAATGTTCCTGAACTGTTTGACACCTGTTACATCTCTCAGGTATTCAAGATAAAAAAGATGATTTCTCAGTGCATACTGTGCTTTGGCATTGAATTAAGCATACATTTCAATTTTACTCAAAGGTACTGACTGCAAACCTTATGGAGTCATCTTAATATAACTCTCCACATGATCCTGAGATGTTCGGCAGTTGTTATATCACTCTGCTATTCAAGACAAAAAAGTTGATCTCTCAATGCATGAAGCGGTTTGGAACTAACAGTATATATATCAATTTTACTCTAAATTCCTCAATGCAAACCTTATGCAAACATCTAATCATAAGTCCCTGCATGATCCTGAGATGTTTGACTCCAGTTATATCACTGTGGTATTCAAGATAAAAAAGTTGATTTCTCAGTGCATACTGAGATTTGGCATTGAATGAAGCATACATTTCAATTTTACTCAAAGGTACTGACTACAAACCTTATGGAAATATCTAAACATAACTCCCCACATGATCCTGAGATGTTTGACATTTGTTATATCACTCAGGTATTCAAAACAAAAAATTTGATTTCTCAGTGCATGCAATGCTTTGGCAGTAAAAGTATATATTTCAATTTTACTCTGAAGTACTGAATGCCAACCTTATGGAAAGATGTTAACATCACTCTCCACATGATTCTGAGATGTTTGACACCTGTTACATCACTCAGGTACTCAGGATAAAAAAGTTGATTTCTCTTTGCATACAGTGCTTTGGCATTGAAAGAAGCATACATTTCAATTTTACTCAAAGGTACTGACTGCAAACATTATGGAGTCATCTGAATATAACTCTCCACATGATCCTGAGATGTTTAATAGTTGTTATATCACTCAGGTATTCAAGATAAAAAAGTTGATTTCTCAACGCATGAAGTGCTTTGGAACTTTAAGTATATATTTCAATATTACTCTAAATTCCTCAATGCAAACCTTATGGAAACATCTAAACAGAACTCCCCACAGTATCCTGAGATGTTTGACACCGGTTATATCACTCAGGTATTCAAAATAAAAAAAGTGATTTCTCAGTGCATACTGCGCTTTGGAATTGAAAGAAGTATACACTACAATTTTACTCAAAGGTACTGACTGCAAACCTTATGGAGGCTCTTAATATAACTCTCCACATGATCCTGAGATGTTTGACAGTTGTTATATCACTCAGATATTCAAGACAAAAAAGTTGATTTCTCAACACATGAAGTGCTTTGGAACTTAAAGTATATATTTCAATTTTACTCTAAAATCCTCAATGCAAACCTTATGGAAACATCTAAACATAACTCCCCACATGATCCTGAGATGTTTGACACCGGTTATATCATTCAGGTATTCAAGATAAAAAAGTTGATTTCTCAGTGCATACTGTGCTTTGGCATTGAATGAAGCATACATTTCAATTTTACTCAAAGGTACTGACTGCAAACCTTATGGAGTCATCTTAATATAACTCTCCACATGATCCTGAGATGTTTGGCAGTTGTTATATCACTCAGCTATTCAAGACAAAAAAGTTGATATCTCAATGCATGATGTGCTTTGGAACTAAAAGTATACATTACAATTTTACTCTAAATTCCTCAATGCAAACCTTATGGAAATATCTAAACATAACTCCCCACATGATCCTGAGATGTTTGACATTTGTTATATCACTCAGGTATTCGAGACAAAAAAGTTGATTTCTCTCAGCATGCAATGCTTTGGCACTAAAAGAATATATTTCAATTTTACTATGAAGTACTGAATGCAAACCTTTTGGAAACATGTTAACATCACTCCCCAAATGTTCCTGAACTGT
Source organism: Mobula birostris (assembly GCF_030028105.1). NCBI lineage: Eukaryota > Metazoa > Chordata > Chondrichthyes > Myliobatiformes > Myliobatidae > Mobula > Mobula birostris. The sequence continues at coordinate 168,652 of NW_027278537.1, read as the reverse complement.
TTGACACCTGTTACAACTCTCAGGTATTCAAGATAAAAAAGATGATTTCTCAGTGCATACTGTGCTTTGGCATTGAATGAAGCATACATTTCAATTTTACTCAAAGGTACTGACTGCAAACCTTATGGAGTCATCTGAATATAACTCTCCACATGATCCTGAGATGTTTAATAGTTGTTATATCACTCAGGTATTCAAGACAAAAAAGTTGATTTCTCAACGCATGAAGTGCTTTGGAACTTTAAGTATATATTTCAATTTTACTCTAAATTCCTCAATGCAAACCTTATGGAAACATCTAAACATAACTCCCCACAGTATCCTGAGATGTTTGACACCGGTTATTTCATTCAGGTATTCAAGATAAAAAAGTTGATTTCTCAGTGCATACTGTGCTTTGGCATTGAATGAAGCATACATTTCAATTTTACTCAAAGGTACTGACTGCAAACCTTATGGAGTCATCTTAATATAACTCTCCACATCATCTTGAGATGTTTGGCAGTTGTTATATCACTCAGCTATTCAAGACAAAAAAGTTGATATCTCAATGCATGATGTGCTTTGGAACTAAAAGTATACATTACAATTTTACTCTAAATTCTTCAATGCAAACCTTATGGAAATATCTAAACATAACTCCCCACATGATCCTGAGATGTTTGACATTTGTTATATCACTCAGGTATTCGAGACAAAAAAGTTGATTTCTCTCAGCATGCAATGCTTTGGCACTAAAAGAATATATTTCAATTTTACTATGAAGTACTGAATGCAAACCTTTTGGAAACATGTTAACATCACTCCCCAAATGTTCCTGAACTGTTTGACACCTGTTACATCTCTCAGGTATTCAAGATAAAAAAGATGATTTCTCAGTGCATACTGTGCTTTGGCATTGAATGAAGCATACATTTCAATTTTACTCAGAGGTACTGACTGCAAACCTTATGGAGTCATCTTAATATAACTCTCCACATGATCCTGAGATGTTTGACAGTTGTTATATCACTCAGGCATTCAGGACAAAAAAGTTGATTTCTCAACACATGAAGTGCTTTGGAACTTAAAGTATATATTTCAATTTTACTCTAAAATCCTCAATGCAAACCTTATGGAAACATCTAAACAGAACTCCCCACATGATCCTGAGATGTTTGACACCGGTTATATCACTCAGGTATTCAAAATAAAAAAATGTGATTTCTCAGTGCATACTGCGCTTTGGAATTGAAAGAAGTATACACTACAATTTTACTCAAAGGTACTGACTGCAAACCTTATGGAGGCTCTTAATATAACTCTCCACATGATCCTGAGATGTTTGACACCGGTTATATCACTCAGCTATTCAAGATAAAAAAGTTGATTTCTCAGTGCATACTGTGCTTTGGCATTGAATGAAGCATACATTTCAATTTTACTCAAAGGTACTGACTGCAAACCTTATGGAGTCATCTTAATATAACTCTCCACATGATCCTGAGATGTTTGACATTTGTTATATCACTCAGGTATTCAAAACAAAAAATTTGATTTCTCAGTGCATGCAATGCTTTGGCAGTAAAAGTATATATTTCAATTTTACTCTGAAGTACTGAATGCCAACCTTATGGAAAGATGTTAACATCACTCTCCACATGATTCTGAGATGTTTGGCAGTTGTTATATCACTCAGGTATTCAAGACAGAAAAGTTGATATCTCAATGCATGAAGTGGTTTGGAACTAAATGTATAGATTACAATTTTGCTCTAAATTCCTGAAGGCAAACATTATGGAAACATCTAAACATAACTCCCCACGTGATCCTGAGATGTTTGACACCGGTTATATCACTCAGCTAATCAAGATAAAAAAGTTGACTTCTCAGTGCATACTGTGCTTTGGCATTGAATGAAGCATACATTTCAATTTTACTCAAAGGTACTGACTGCAAACCTTATGGAGTCATCTTAATATAACTCTCCACATCATCTTGAGATGTTTGGCAGTTGTTATATCACTCAGCTATTCAAGACAAAAAAGTTGATATCTCAATGCATGATGTGCTTTGGAACTAAAAGTATACATTACAATTTTACTCTAAATTCTTCAATGCAAACCTTATGGAAATATCTAAACATAACTCCCCACATGATCCTGAGATGTTTGACATTTGTTATATCACTCAGGTATTCGAGACAAAAAAGTTGATTTCTCTCAGCATGCAATGCTTTGGCACTAAAAGAATATATTTCAATTTTACTATGAAGTACTGAATGCAAACCTTTTGGAAACATGTTAACATCACTCCCCAAATGTTCCTGAACTGTTTGACACCTGTTACAACTCTCAGGTATTCAAGATAAAAAAGATGATTTCTCAGTGCATACTGTGCTTTGGCATTGAATGAAGCATACATTTCAATTTTACTCAAAGGTACTGACTGCAAACCTTATGGAGTCATCTTAATATAACTCTCCACATGATCCTGAGATGTTTGGCAGTTGTTATATCACTCAGCTATTCAAGACAAAGAAGTTGATATCTCAATGCATGATGTGCTTTGGAACTAAAAGTATACATTACAATTTTACTCTAAATTCCTCAATGCAAACCTTATGGAAATATCTAAACATAACTCCCCACATGATCCTGAGATGCTTGACATTTGTTATATCACTCAGGTATTCGAGACAAAAAAGTTGATTTCTCTCAGCATGCAATGCTTTGGCACTAAAAGAATATATTTCAATTTTACTATGAAGTACTGAATGCAAACCTTTTGGAAACATGTTAACATCACTCCCCAAATGTTCCTGAACTGTTTGACACCTGTTACAACTCTCAGGTATTCAAGATAAAAAAGATGATTTCTCAGTGCATACTGTGCTTTGGCATTGAATGAAGCATACATTTCAATTTTACTCAAAGGTACTGACTGCAAACCTTATGGAGTCATCTTAATATAACTCTCCACATGATCCTGAGATGTTTGACAGTTGTTATATCACTCAGGCATTCAGGACAAAAAAGTTGATTTCTCAACACATGAAGTGCTTTGGAACTTAAAGTATATATTTCAATTTTACTCTAAAATCCTCAATGCAAACCTTATGGAAACATCTAAACAGAACTCCCCACATGATCCTGAGATGTTTGACACCGGTTATATCACTCAGGTATTCAAAATAAAAAAAGTGATTTCTCAGTGCATACTGCGCTTTGGAATTGAAAGAAGTATACACTACAATTTTACTCAAAGGTACTGACTGCAAACCTTATGGAGGCTCTTAATATAACTCTCCACATGATCCTGAGATGTTTGGCAGTTGTTATATCACTCTGCTATTCAAGACAAAAAAGTTGATATCTCAATGCATGAAGTGGTTTGGAACTAAAAGTATACATTACAATTTTACTCTAAATTCCTGAAGGCAAACATTATGGAAACATCTAAACATAACTCCCCACGTGATCCTGAGATGTTTGACACCGGTTATATCACTCAGCTATTCAAGATAAAAAAGTTGATTTCTCAGTGCATACTGTGCTTTGGCATTGAATGAAGCATACATTTCAATTTTACTCAAAGCTACTGACTGCAAACCTTATGGAGTCATCTTAATATAACTCTCCACATGATCCTGAGATGTTTGGCAGTTGTTATATCACTCAGCTATTCAAGACAAAAAAGTTGATATCTCAATGCATGATGTGCTTTGGAACTAAAAGTATACATTACAATTTTACTCTAAATTCCTCAATGCAAACCTTATGGAAATATCTAAACATAACTCCCCACATGATCCTGAGATGTTTGACATTTGTTATATCACTCAGGTATTCGAGACAAAAAAGTTGATTTCTCTCAGCATGCAATGCTTTGGCACTAAAAGAATATATTTCAATTTTACTATGAAGTACTGAATGCAAACCTTTTGGAAACATGTTAACATCACTCCCCAAATGTTCCTGAACTGTTTGACACCTGTTACAACTCTCAGGTATTCAAGATAAAAAAGATGATTTCTCAGTGCATACTGTGCTTTGGCATTGAAAGAAGCATACATTTCAATTTTACTCAAAGGTACTGACTGCAAACATTATGGAGTCATCTGAATATAACTCTCCACATGATCCTGAGATGTTTAATAGTTGTTATATCACTCAGGTATTCAAGATAAAAAAGTTGATTTCTCAACGCATGAAGTGCTTTGGAACTTTAAGTATATATTTCAATTTTACTCTAAATTCCTCAATGCAAACCTTATGGAAACATCTAAACAGAACTCCCCACAGTATCCTGAGATGTTTGACACCGGTTATATCACTCAGGTATTCAAAATAAAAAAAGTGATTTCTCAGTGCATACTGCGCTTTGGAATTGAAAGAAGTATACACTACAATTTTACTCAAAGGTACTGACTGCAAACCTTATGGAGGCTCTTAATATAACTCTCCACATGATCCTGAGATGTTTGGCAGTTGTTATATCACTCAGGTATTTAAGACAGAAAAGTTGATATCTCAATGCATGAAGTGGTTTGGAACTAAATGTATAGATTACAATTTTGCTCTAAATTCCTGAAGGCAAACATTATGGAAACATCTAAACATAACGCCCCACGTGATCCTGAGATGTTTGACACCGGTTATATCACTCAGCTATTCAAGATAAAAAAGTTGACTTCTCAGTGCATACTGTGCTTTGGCATTGAATGAAGCATACATTTCAATTTTACTCAAAGGTACTGACTGCAAACCTTCTGGAGTCATCTTAATATAACTCTCCACATGATCCTGAGATGTTTGACAGTTGTTATATCACTCAGATATTCAAGACAAAAAAGTTGATTTCTCAACACATGAAGTGCTTTGGAACTTAAAGTATATATTTCAATTTTACTCTAAAATCCTCAATGCAAACCTTATGGAAACATCTAAACATAACTCCCCACATGATCCTGAGATGTTTGACACCGGTTATATCATTCAGGTATTCAAGATAAAAAAGTTGATTTCTCAGTGCATACTGTGCTTTGGCATTGAATGAAGCATACATTTCAATTTTACTCAAAGGTACTGACTGCAAACCTTATGGAGTCATCTTAATATAACTCTCCACATGATCCTGAGATGTTTGGCAGTTGTTATATCACTCAGCTATTCAAGACAAAAAAGTTGATATCTCAATGCATGATGTGCTTTGGAACTAAAAGTATACATTACAATTTTACTCTAAATTCCTCAATGCAAACCTTATGGAAATATCTAAACATAACTCCCCACATGATCCTGAGATGTTTGACATTTGTTATATCACTCAGGTATTCGAGACAAAAAAGTTGATTTCTCTCAGCATGCAATGCTTTGGCACTAAAAGAATATATTTCAATTTTACTATGAAGTACTGAATGCAAACCTTTTGGAAACATGTTAACATCACTCCCCAAATGTTCCTGAACTGTTTGACACCTGTTACAACTCTCAGGTATTCAAGATAAAAAAGATGATTTCTCAGTGCATACTGTGCTTTGGCATTGAATGAAGCATACATTTCAATTTTACTCAAAGGTACTGACTGCAAACCTTATGGAGTCATCTGAATATAACTCTCCACATGATCCTGAGATGTTTAATAGTTGTTATATCACTCAGGTATTCAAGACAAAAAAGTTGATTTCTCAACGCATGAAGTGCTTTGGAACTTTAAGTATATATTTCAATTTTACTCTAAATTCCTCAATGCAAACCTTATGGAAACATCTAAACATAACTCCCCACAGTATCCTGAGATGTTTGACACCGGTTATTTCATTCAGGTATTCAAGATAAAAAAGTTGATTTCTCAGTGCATACTGTGCTTTGGCATTGAATGAAGCATACATTTCAATTTTACTCAAAGGTACTGACTGCAAAACTTATGGAGTCATCTTAATATAACTCTCCACATCATCTTGAGATGTTTGGCAGTTGTTATATCACTCAGCTATTCAAGACAAAAAAGTTGATATCTCAATGCATGATGTGCTTTGGAACTAAAAGTATACATTACAATTTTACTCTAAATTCTTCAATGCAAACCTTATGGAAATATCTAAACATAACTCCCCACATGATCCTGAGATGTTTGACATTTGTTATATCACTCAGGTATTCGAGACAAAAAAGTTGATTTCTCTCAGCATGCAATGCTTTGGCACTAAAAGAATATATTTCAATTTTACTATGAAGTACTGAATGCAAACCTTTTGGAAACATGTTAACATCACTCCCCAAATGTTCCTGAACTGTTTGACACCTGTTACATCTCTCAGGTATTCAAGATAAAAAAGATGATTTCTCAGTGCATACTGTGCTTTGGCATTGAATGAAGCATACATTTCAATTTTACTCAAAGGTACTGACTGCAAACCTTATGGAGTCATCTTAATATAACTCTCCACATGATCCTGAGATGTTTGACAGTTGTTATATCACTCAGGCATTCAGGACAAAAAAGTTGATTTCTCAACACATGAAGTGCTTTGGAACTTAAAGTATATATTTCAATTTTACTCTAAAATCCTCAATGCAAACCTTATGGAAACATCTAAACAGAACTCCCCACATGATCCTGAGATGTTTGACACCGGTTATATCACTCAGGTATTCAAAATAAAAAAATGTGATTTCTCAGTGCATACTGCGCTTTGGAATTGAAAGAAGTATACACTACAATTTTACTCAAAGGTACTGACTGCAAACCTTATGGAGGCTCTTAATATAACTCTCCACACGATCCTGAGATGTTTGGCAGTTGTTATATCACTCTGCTATTCAAGACAAAAAAGTTGATATCTCAATGCATGAAGTGGTTTGGAACTAAAAGTATACATTACAATTTTACTCTAAATTCCTGAAGGCAAACATTATGGAAACATCTAAACATAACTCCCCACGTGATCCTGAGATGTTTGACACCGGTTATATCACTCAGCTATTCAAGATAAAAAAGTTGATTTCTCAGTGCATACTGTGCTTTGGCATTGAATGAAGCATACATTTCAATTTTACTCAAAGGTACTGACTGCAAACCTTATGGAGTCATCTTAATATAACTCTCCACATGATCCTGAGATGTTTGACAGTTGTTATATCACTCAGATATTCAAGACAAAAAAGTTGATTTCTCAACACATGAAGTGCTTTGAAACTTAAAGTATATATTTCAATTTTACTCTAAATTCCTCAATGCAAACCTTATGGAAACATCTAAACATAACTCCCCACATGATCCTGAGATGTTTGACACCGGTTATATCATTCAGGTATTCAAGATAAAAAAGTTGATTTCTCAGTGCATACTGTGCTTTGGCATTGAATGAAGCATACATTTCAATTTTACTCAAAGGTACTGACTGCAAACCTTATGGAGTCATCTTAATATAACTCTCCACATGATCCTGAGATGTTTGGCAGTTGTTATATCACTCAGCTATTCAAGACAAAAAAGTTGATATCTCAATGCTTGATGTGTTTTGGAACTAAAAGTATACATTACAATTTTACTCTAAATTCCTCAATGCAAACCTTATGGAAATATCTAAACATAACTCCCCACATGATCCTGAGATGTTTGACATTTGTTATATCACTCAGGTATTCGAGACAAAAAAGTTGATTTCTCTCAGCATGCAATGCTTTGGCACTAAAAGAATATATTTTAATTGTACTATGAAGTACTGAATGCAAACCTTTTGGAAACATGTTAACATCACTCCCCAAATGTTCCTGAACTGTTTGACACCTGTTACAACTCTCAGGTATTCAAGATAAAAAAGATGATTTCTCAGTGCATACTGTGCTTTGGCATTGAATGAAGCATACATTTCAATTTTACTCAAAGGTACTGACTGCAAACCTTATGGAGTCATCTGAATATAACTCTCCACATGATCCTGAGATGTTTAATAGTTGTTATATCACTCAGGTATTCAAGACAAAAAAGTTGATTTCTCAACGCATGAAGTGCTATGGAACTTTAAGTACATATTTCAATTTTACTCTAAATTCCTCAATGCAAACCCTATGGAAACATCTAAACATAACTCCCCACAGTATCCTGAGATGTTTGACACCGGTTATATCATTCAGGTATTCAAGATAAAAAAGTTGATTTCTCAGTGCATACTGTGCTTTGGCATTGAATGAAGCATACATTTCAATTTTACTCAAAGGTACTGACTGCAAACCTTATGGAGTCATCTTAATATAACTCTCCACATGATCCTGAGATGTTTGGCAGTTGTTATATCACTCTGCTATTCAAGACAAAAAAGTTGATCTCTCAATGCATGAAGCGGTTTGGAACTAACAGTATATATATCAATTTTACTCTAAATTCCTCAATGCAAACCTTATGCAAACATCTAATCATAAGTCCCTGCATGATCCTGAGATGTTTGACTCTGGTTATATCACTCTGGTATTCAAGATAAAAAAGTTGATTTCTCAGTGCATACTGTGATTTGGCATTGAATGAAGCATACATTTCAATTTTACTCGAAGGTACTGACTGCAAACCTTATGGAAATATCTAAACATAACTCCCCACATGATCCTGAGATGTTTGACATTTGTTATATCACTCAGGTATTCAAGACAAAAAATTTGATTTCTCAGTGCATGCAATGCTTTGGCAGTAAAAGTATATATTTCAATTTTACTCTGAAGTACTGAATGCCAACCTTATGGAAAGATGTTAACATCACTCTCCACATGATTCTGAGATGTTTGACACCTGTTACATCACTCAGGTACTCAGGATAAAAAAGTTGATTTCTCTTTGCATACAGTGCTTTGGCATTGAAAGAAGCATACATTTCAATTTTACTCAAAGGTACTGACTGCAAACATTATGGAGTCATCTGAATATAACTCTCCACATGATCCTGAGATGTTTGACAGTTGTTATATCACTCAGATATTCAAGACAAAAAAGTTGATTTCTCAACACATGAAGTGCTTTGGAACTTAAAGTATATATTTCAATTTTACTCTAAATTCCTCAATGCAAACCTTATGGAAACATCTAAACATAACTCCCCACATGATCCTGAGATGTTTGACACCGGTTATATCATTCAGGTATTCAAGATAAAAAAGTTGATTTCTCAGTGCATCCTGTGCTTTGGCATTGAATGAAGCATACATTTCAATTTTACTCAAAGGTACTGACTGCAAACCTTATGGAGTCATCTTAATATAACTCTCCACATCATCTTGAGATGTTTGGCAGTTGTTATATCACTCAGCTATTCAAGACAAAAAAGTTGATATCTCAATGCATGATGTGCTTTGGAACTAAAAGTATACATTACAATTTTACTCTAAATTCTTCAATGCAAACCTTATGGAAATATCTAAACATAACTCCCCACATGATCCTGAGATGTTTGACATTTGTTATATCACTCAGGTATTCGAGACAAAAAAGTTGATTTCTCTCAGCATGCAATGCTTTGGCACTAAAAGAATATATTTCAATTTTACTATGAAGTACTGAATGCAAACCTTTTGGAAACATGTTAACATCACTCCCCAAATGTTCCTGAACTGTTTGACACCTGTTACATCTCTCAGGTATTCAAGAGAAAAAAGATGATTTCTCAGTGCATACTGTGCTTTGGCATTGAATGAAGCATACATTTCAATTTTACTCAAAGGTACTGATGCAAACCTTATGGAGTCATCTTAATATAACTCTCCACATGATCCTGAGATGTTTGACAGTTGTTATATCACTCAGGCATTCAGGACAAAAAAGTTGATTTCTCAACACATGAAGTGCTTTGGAACTTAAAGTATATATTTCAATTTTACTCTAAAATCCTCAATGCAAACCTTATGGAAACATCTAAACAGAACTCCCCACATGATCCTGAGATGTTTGACACCGGTTATATCACTCAGGTATTCAAAATAAAAAAAGTGATTTCTCAGTGCATACTGCGCTTTGGAATTGAAAGAAGTATACACTACAATTTTACTCAAAGGTACTGACTGCAAACCTTATGGAGGCTCTTAATATAACTCTCCACATGATCCTGAGATGTTTGGCAGTTGTTATATCACTCTGCTATTCAAGACAAAAAAGTTGATATCTCAATGCATGAAGTGGTTTGGAACTAAAAGTATACATTACAATTTTACTCTAAATTCCTTAAGGCAAACATTATGGAAACATCTAAACATAACTCCCCACATGATCCTGAGATGTTTGACACCGGTTATATCATTCAGGTATTCAAGATAAAAAAGTTGATTTCTCAGTGCATACTGTGCTTTGGCATTGAATGAAGCATACATTTCAATTTTACTCAAAGGTACTGACTGCAAACCTTATGGAGTCATCTTAATATAACTCTCCACATGATCCTGAGATGTTTGGCAGTTGTTATATCACTCAGCTATTCAAGACAAAAAAGTTGATATCTCAATGCTTGATGTGTTTTGGAACTAAAAGTATACATTACAATTTTACTCTAAATTCCTCAATGCAAACCTTATGGAAATATCTAAACATAACTCCCCACGTGATCCTGAGATGTTTGACATTTGTTATATCACTCAGGTATTCGAGACAAAAAAGTTGATTTCTCTCAGCATGCAATGCTTTGGCACTAAAAGAATATATTTTAATTTTACTATGAAGTACTGAATGCAAACCTTTTGGAAACATGTTAACATCACTCCCCAAATGTTCCTGAACTGTTTGACACCTGTTACAACTCTCAGGTATTCAAGATAAAAAAGATGATTTCTCAGTGCATACTGTGCTTTGGCATTGAATGAAGCATACATTTCAATTTTACTCAAAGGTACTGACTGCAAACCTTATGGAGTCATCTGAATATAACTCTCCACATGATCCTGAGATGTTTAATAGTTGTTATATCACTCAGGTATTCAAGACAAAAAAGTTGATTTCTCAACGCCTGAAGTGCTTTGGAACTTTAAGTATATATTTCAATTTTACTCTAAATTCCTCAATGCAAACCCTATGGAAACATCTAAACATAACTCCCCACAGTATCCTGAGATGTTTGACACCGGTTATATCATTCAGGTATTCAAGATAAAAAAGTTGATTTCTCAGTGCATACTGTGCTTTGGCATTGAATGAAGCATACATTTCAATTTTACTCAAAGGTACTGACTGCAAACCTTATGGAGTCATCTTAATATAACTCTCCACATGATCCTGAGATGTTTGGCAGTTGTTATATCACTCTGCTATTCAAGACAAAAAAGTTGATCTCTCAATGCATGAAGCGGTTTGGAACTAACAGTATATATATCAATTTTACTCTAAATTCCTCAATGCAAACCTTATGCAAACATCTAATCATAAGTCCCTGCATGATCCTGAGATGTTTGACTCTGGTTATATCACTCTGGTATTCAAGATAAAAAAGTTGATTTCTCAGTGCATACTGTGATTTGGCATTGAATGAAGCATACATTTCAATTTTACTCAAAGGTACTGACTGCAAACCTTATGGAAATATCTAAACATAACTCCCCACATGATCCTGAGATGTTTGACATTTGTTATATCACTCAGGTATTCAAAACAAAAAATTTGATTTCTCAGTGCATGCAATGCTTTGGCAGTAAAAGTATATATTTCAATTTTACTCTGAAGTACTGAATGCCAACCTTATGGAAAGATGTTAACATCACTCTCCACATGATTCTGAGATGTTTGACACCTGTTACATCACTCAGGTACTCAGGATAAAAAAGTTGATTTCTCTTTGCATACAGTGCTTTGGCATTGAAAGAAGCATACATTTCAATTTTACTCAAAGGTACTGACTGCAAACATTATGGAGTCATCTGAATATAACTCTCCACATGATCCTGAGATGTTTGACAGTTGTTATATCACTCAGATATTCAAGACAAAAAAGTTGATTTCTCAACGCATGAAGTGCTTTGGAACTTTAAGTATATATTTCAATTTTACTCTAAATTCCTCAATGCAAACCTTATGGAAACATCTAAACATAACTCCCCACAGTATCCTGAGATGTTTGACACCGGTTATTTCATTCAGGTATTCAAGATAAAAAAGTTGATTTCTCAGTGCATACTGTGCTTTGGCATTGAATGAAGCATACATTTCAATTTTACTCAAAGGTACTGACTGCAAACCTTATGGAGTCATCTTAATATAACTCTCCACATCATCTTGAGATGTTTGGCAGTTGTTATATCACTCAGCTATTCAAGACAAAAAAGTTGATATCTCAATGCATGATGTGCTTTGGAACTAAAAGTATACATTACAATTTTACTCTAAATTCTTCAATGCAAACCTTATGGAAATATCTAAACATAACTCCCCACATGATCCTGAGATGTTTGACATTTGTTATATCACTCAGGTATTCGAGACAAAAAAGTTGATTTCTCTCAGCATGCAATGCTTTGGCACTAAAAGAATATATTTCAATTTTACTATGAAGTACTGAATGCAAACCTTTTGGAAACATGTTAACATCACTCCCCAAATGTTCCTGAACTGTTTGACACCTGTTACATCTCTCAGGTATTCAAGATAAAAAAGATGATTTCTCAGTGCATACTGTGCTTTGGCATTGAATGAAGCATACATTTCAATTTTACTCAAAGGTACTGACTGCAAACCTTATGGAGTCATCTTAATATAACTCTCCACATGATCCTGAGATGTTTGACAGTTGTTATATCACTCAGGCATTCAGGACAAAAAAGTTGATTTCTCAACACATGAAGTGCTTTGGAACTTAAAGTATATATTTCAATTTTACTCTAAAATCCTCAATGCAAACCTTATGGAAACATCTAAACAGAACTCCCCACATGATCCTGAGATGTTTGACACCGGTTATATCACTCAGGTATTCAAAATAAAAAAATGTGATTTCTCAGTGCATACTGCGCTTTGGAATTGAAAGAAGTATACACTACAATTTTACTCAAAGGTACTGACTGCAAACCTTATGGAGGCTCTTAATATAACTCTCCACATGATCCTGAGATGTTTGGCAGTTGTTATATCACTCTGCTATTCAAGACAAAAAAGTTGATATCTCAATGCATGAAGTGGTTTGGAACTAAAAGTATACATTACAATTTTACTCTAAATTCCTGAAGGCAAACATTATGGAAACATCTAAACATAACTCCCCACGTGATCCTGAGATGTTTGACACCGGTTATATCACTCAGCTATTCAAGATAAAAAAGTTGATTTCTCAGTGCATACTGTGCTTTGGCATTGAATGAAGCATACATTTCAATTTTACTCAAAGGTACTGACTGCAAACCTTATGGAGTCATCTTAATATAACTCTCCACATGATCCTGAGATGTTTGACAGTTGTTATATCACTCAGATATTCAAGACAAAAAAGTTGATTTCTCAACACATGAAGTGCTTTGAAACTTAAAGTATATATTTCAATTTTACTCTAAATTCCTCAATGCAAACCTTATGGAAACATCTAAACATAACTCCCCACATGATCCTGAGATGTTTGACACCGGTTATATCATTCAGGTATTCAAGATAAAAAAGTTGATTTCTCAGTGCATACTGTGCTTTGGCATTGAATGAAGCATACATTTCAATTTTACTCAAAGGTACTGACTGCAAACCTTATGGAGTCATCTTAATATAACTCTCCACATGATCCTGAGATGTTTGGCAGTTGTTATATCACTCAGCTATTCAAGACAAAAAAGTTGATATCTCAATGCTTGATGTGTTTTGGAACTAAAAGTATACATTACAATTTTACTCTAAATTCCTCAATGCAAACCTTATGGAAATATCTAAACATAACTCCCCACATGATCCTGAGATGTTTGACATTTGTTATATCACTCAGGTATTCGAGACAAAAAAGTTGATTTCTCTCAGCATGCAATGCTTTGGCACTAAAAGAATATATTTTAATTGTACTATGAAGTACTGAATGCAAACTTTTGGAAACATGTTAACATCACTCCCCAAATGTTCCTGAACTGTTTGACACCTGTTACAACTCTCAGGTATTCAAGATAAAAAAGATGATTTCTCAGTGCATACTGTGCTTTGGCATTGATGAAGCATACATTTCAATTTTACTCAAAGGTACTGACTGCAAACCTTATGGAGTCATCTGAATATAACTCTCCACATGATCCTGAGATGTTTAATAGTTGTTATATCACTCAGGTATTCAAGACAAAAAAGTTGATTTCTCAACGCATGAAGTGCTATGGAACTTTAAGTACATATTTCAATTTTACTCTAAATTCCTCAATGCAAACCCTATGGAAACATCTAAACATAACTCCCCACAGTATCCTGAGATGTTTGACACCGGTTATATCATTCAGGTATTCAAGATAAAAAAGTTGATTTCTCAGTGCATACTGTGCTTTGGCATTGAATGAAGCATACATTTCAATTTTACTCAAAGGTACTGACTGCAAACCTTATGGAGTCATCTTAATATAACTCTCCACATGATCCTGAGATGTTTGGCAGTTGTTATATCACTCTGCTATTCAAGACAAAAAAGTTGATCTCTCAATGCATGAAGCGGTTTGGAACTAACAGTATATATATCAATTTTACTCTAAATTCCTCAATGCAAACCTTATGCAAACATCTAATCATAAGTCCCTGCATGATCCTGAGATGTTTGACTCTGGTTATATCACTCTGGTATTCAAGATAAAAAGTTGATTTCTCAGTGCATACTGTGATTTGGCATTGAATGAAGCATACATTTCAATTTTACTCAAAGGTACTGACTGCAAACCTTATGGAAATATCTAAACATAACTCCCCACATGATCCTGAGATGTTTGACATTTGTTTTTCTCACTCAGGTATTCAAGACAAAAATTTGATTTCTCAGTGCATGCAATGCTTTGGCAGTAAAAGTATATATTTCAATTTACTCTGAAGTACTGAATGCCACCTTATGGAAAGATGTTAACATCACTCTCACATGATTCTGAGATGTTTGACACCTGTTACATCACTCAGGTACTCAGGATAAAAAAGTTGATTTCTCTTTGCATTTGCATACAGTGCTTTGGCATTGAAAGAAGCATACATTTCAATTTTACTCAAAGGTACTGACTGCAAACATTATGGAGTCATCTGAATATAACTCTCCACATGATCCTGAGATGTTTGACAGTTGTTATATCACTCAGATATTCAAGACAAAAAAGTTGATTTCTCAACACATGAAGTGCTTTGGAACTTAAAGTATATATTTCAATTTTACTCTAAATTCCTCAATGCAAACCTTATGGAAACATCTAAACATAACTCCCCACATGATCCTGAGATGTTTGACACCGGTTATATCATTCAGGTATTCAAGATAAAAAAGTTGATTTCTCAGTGCATACTGTGCTTTGGCATTGAATGAAGCATACATTTCAATTTTACTCAAAGGTACTGACTGCAAACCTTATGGAGTCATCTTAATATAACTCTCCACATCATCTTGAGATGTTTGGCAGTTGTTATATCACTCAGCTATTCAAGACAAAAAAGTTGATATCTCAATGCATGATGTGCTTTGGAACTAAAAGTATACATTACAATTTTACTCTAAATTCTTCAATGCAAACCTTATGGAAATATCTAAACATAACTCCCCACATGATCCTGAGATGTTTGACATTTGTTATATCACTCAGGTATTCGAGACAAAAAAGTTGATTTCTCTCAGCATGCAATGCTTTGGCACTAAAAGAATATATTTCAATTTTACTATGAAGTACTGAATGCAAACCTTTTGGAAACATGTTAACATCACTCCCCAAATGTTCCTGAACTGTTTGACACCTGTTACATCTCTCAGGTATTCAAGAGAAAAAAGATGATTTCTCAGTGCATACTGTGCTTTGGCATTGAATGAAGCATACATTTCAATTTTACTCAAAGGTACTGATGCAAACCTTATGGAGTCATCTTAATATAACTCTCCACATGATCCTGAGATGTTTGACAGTTGTTATATCACTCAGGCATTCAGGACAAAAAAGTTGATTTCTCAACACATGAAGTGCTTTGGAACTTAAAGTATATATTTCAATTTTACTCTAAAATCCTCAATGCAAACCTTATGGAAACATCTAAACAGAACTCCCCACATGATCCTGAGATGTTTGACACCGGTTATATCACTCAGGTATTCAAAATAAAAAAAGTGATTTCTCAGTGCATACTGCGCTTTGGAATTGAAAGAAGTATACACTACAATTTTACTCAAAGGTACTGACTGCAAACCTTATGGAGGCTCTTAATATAACTCTCCACATGATCCTGAGATGTTTGGCAGTTGTTATATCACTCTGCTATTCAAGACAAAAAAGTTGATATCTCAATGCATGAAGTGGTTTGGAACTAAAAGTATACATTACAATTTTACTCTAAATTCCTTAAGGCAAACATTATGGAAACATCTAAACATAACTCCCCACGTGATCCTGAGATGTTTGACACCGGTTATATCACTCAGCTATTCAAGATAAAAAAGTTGATTTCTCAGTGCATACTGTGCTTTGGCATTGAATGAAGCATACATTTCAATTTTACTCAAAGGTACTGACTGCAAACCTTATGGAGTCATCTTAATATAACTCTCCACATGATCCTGAGATGTTTGACAGTTGTTATATCACTCAGATATTCAAGACAAAAAAGTTGATTTCTCAACACATGAAGTGCTTTGGAACTTAAAGTATATATTTCAATTTTACTCTAAATTCCTCAATGCAAACCTTATGGAAACATCTAAACATAACTCCCCACATGATCCTGAGATGTTTGACACCGGTTATATCATTCAGGTATTCAAGATAAAAAAGTTGATTTCTCAGTGCATACTGTGCTTTGGCATTGAATGAAGCATACATTTCAATTTTACTCAAAGGTACTGACTGCAAACCTTATGGAGTCATCTTAATATAACTCTCCACATGATCCTGAGATGTTTGGCAGTTGTTATATCACTCTGCTATTCAAGACAAAAAAGTTGATCTCTCAATGCATGAAGCGGTTTGGAACTAACAGTATATATATCAATTTTACTCTAAATTCCTCAATGCAAACCTTATGCAAACATCTAATCATAAGTCCCTGCATGATCCTGAGATGTTTGACTCTGGTTATATCACTCTGGTATTCAAGATAAAAAAGTTGATTTCTCAGTGCATACTGTGATTTGGCATTGAATGAAGCATACATTTCAATTTTACTCAAAGGTACTGACTGCAAACCTTATGGAAATATCTAAACATAACTCCCCACATGATCCTGAGATGTTTGACATTTGTTATATCACTCAGGTATTCAAAACAAAAAATTTGATTTCTCAGTGCATGCAATGCTTTGGCAGTAAAAGTATATATTTCAATTTTACTCTGAAGTACTGAATGCCAACCTTATGGAAAGATGTTAACATCACTCTCCACATGATTCTGAGATGTTTGACACCTGTTACATCACTCAGGTACTCAGGATAAAAAAGTTGATTTCTCTTTGCATACAGTGCTTTGGCATTGAAAGAAGCATACATTTCAATTTTACTCAAAGGTACTGACTGCAAACATTATGGAGTCATCTGAATATAACTCTCCACATGATCCTGAGATGTTTGACAGTTGTTATATCACTCAGATATTCAAGACAAAAAAGTTGATTTCTCAACACATGAACTGCTTTGGAACTTAAAGTATATATTTCAATTTTACTCTAAATTCCTCAATGCAAACCTTATGGAAACATCTAAACATAACTCCCCACATGATCCTGAGATGTTTGACACCGGTTATATCATTCAGGTATTCAAGATAAAAAAGTTGATTTCTCAGTGCATACTGTGCTTTGGCATTGAATGAAGCATACATTTCAATTTTACTCAAAGTTACTGACTGCAAACCTTATGGAGTCATCTTAATATAACTCTCCACATGATCCTGAGATGTTTGGCAGTTGTTATATCACTCAGCTATTCAAGACAAAAAAGTTGATATCTCAAAGCATGATGTGTTTTGGAACTAAAAGTATACATTACAATTTTACTCTAAATTCCTCAATGCAAACCTTATGGAAATATCTAAACATAACTCCCCACATGATCCTGAGATGTTTGACATTTGTTATATCACTCAGGTATTCAAAACAAAAAATTTGATTTCCCAGTGCATGCAATGCTTTGGCAGTAAAAGTATATATTTCAATTTTACTCTGAAGTACTGAATGCCAACCTTATGGAAAGATGTTAACATCACTCTCCACATGATTCTGAGATGTTTGACACCTGTTACATCACTCAGGTACTCAGGATAAAAAAGTTGATTTCTCATTGCATACAGTGCTTTGGCATTGAAAGAAGCATACATTTCCATTTTACTCAAAGGTACTGACTGCAAACATTATGGAGTCATCTGAATATAACTCTCCACATGATCCTGAGATGTTTGACAGTTGTTATATCACTCAGGCATTCAGGACAAAAAAGTTGATTTCTCAACACATGAAGTGCTTTGGAACTTAAAGTATATATTTCAATTTTACTCTAAAATCCTCAATGCAAACCTTATGGAAACATCTAAACAGAACTCCCCACATGATCCTGAGATGTTTGACACCGGTTATATCACTCAGGTATTCAAAATAAAAAAAGTGATTTCTCAGTGCATACTGCGCTTTGGAATTGAAAGAAGTATACACTACAATTTTACTCAAAGGTACTGACTGCAAACCTTATGGAGGCTCTTAATATAACTCTCCACATGATCCTGAGATGTTTGGCAGTTGTTTTATCACTCTGCTATTCAAGACAAAAAAGTTGATATCTCAATGCATGAAGTGGTTTGGAACTAAAAGTATACATTACAATTTTACTCTAAATTCCTGAAGGCAAACATTATGGAAACATCTAAACATAACTCCCCACGTGATCCTGAGATGTTTGACACCGGTTATATCACTCAGCTATTCAAGATAAAAAAGTTGATTTCTCAGTGCATACTGTGCTTTGGCATTGAATGAAGCATACATTTCAATTTTACTCAAAGGTACTGACTGCAAACCTTATGGAGTCATCTTAATATAACTCTCCACATGATCCTGAGATGTTTGACAGTTGTTATATCACTCAGATATTCAAGACAAAAAAGTTGATTTCTCAACACATGAAGTGCTTTGGAACTTAAAGTATATATTTCAATTTTACTCTAAATTCCTCAATGCAAACCTTATGGAAAAATCTAAACATAACTCCCCACATGATCCTGAGATGTTTGACACCGGTTATATCATTCAGGTATTCAAGATAAAAAAGTTGATTTCTCAGTGCATACTGTGCTTTGGCATTGAATGAAGCATACATTTCAATTTTACTCAAAGGTACTGACTGCAAACCTTATGGAGTCATCTTAATATAACTCTCCACATGATCCTGAGATGTTTGGCAGTTGTTATATCACTCAGCTATTCAAGACAAAAAAGTTGATATCTCAATGCTTGATGTGTTTTGGAACTAAAAGTATACATTACAATTTTACTCTAAATTCCTCAATGCAAACCTTATGGAAATATCTAAACATAACTCCCCACATGATCCTGAGATGTTTGACATTTGTTATATCACTCAGGTATTCGAGACAAAAAAGTTGATTTCTCTCAGCATGCAATGCTTTGGCACTAAAAGAATATATTTTAATTTTACTATGAAGTACTGAATGCAAACCTTTTGGAAACATGTTAACATCACTCCCCAAATGTTCCTGAACTGTTTGACACCTGTTACAACTCTCAGGTATTCAAGATAAAAAAGATGATTTCTCAGTGCATACTGTGCTTTGGCATTGAATGAAGCATACATTTCAATTTTACTCAAAGGTACTGACTGCAAACCTTATGGAGTCATCTGAATATAACTCTCCACATGATCCTGAGATGTTTAATAGTTGTTATATCACTCAGGTATTCAAGACAAAAAAGTTGATTTCTCAACGCATGAAGTGCTTTGGAACTTTAAGTATATATTTCAATTTTACTCTAAATTCCTCAATGCAAACCCTATGGAAACATCTAAACATAACTCCCCACAGTATCCTGAGATGTTTGACACCGGTTATATCATTCAGGTATTCAAGATAAAAAAGTTGATTTCTCAGTGCATACTGTGCTTTGGCATTGAATGAAGCATACATTTCAATTTTACTCAAAGGTACTGACTGCAAACCTTATGGAGTCATCTTAATATAACTCTCCACATGATCCTGAGATGTTTGGCAGTTGTTATATCACTCTGCTATTCAAGACAAAAAAGTTGATCTCTCAATGCATGAAGCGGTTTGGAACTAACAGTATATATATCAATTTTACTCTAAATTCCTCAATGCAAACCTTATGCAAACATCTAATCATAAGTCCCTGCATGATCCTGAGATGTTTGACTCTGGTTATATCACTCTGGTATTCAAGATAAAAAAGTTGATTTCTCAGTGCATACTGTGATTTGGCATTGAATGAAGCATACATATCAATTTTACTCAAAGGTACTGACTGCAAACCTTATGGAAATATCTAAACATAACTCCCCACATGATCCTGAGATGTTTGACATTTGTTATATCACTCAGGTATTCAAAACAAAAAATTTGATTTCTCAGTGCATGCAATGCTTTGGCAGTAAAAGTATATATTTCAATTTTACTCTGAAGTACTGAATGCCAACCTTATGGAAAGATGTTAACATCACTCTCCACATGATTCTGAGATGTTTGACACCTGTTACATCACTCAGGTACTCAGGATAAAAAAGTTGATTTCTCTTTGCATACAGTGCTTTGGCATTGAAAGAAGCATACATTTCAATTTTACTCAAAGGTACTGACTGCAAACATTATGGAGTCATCTGAATATAACTCTCCACATGATCCTGAGATGTTTGACAGTTGTTATATCACTCAGATATTCAAGACAAAAAAGTTGATTTCTCAACACATGAAGTGCTTTGGAACTTAAAGTATATATTTCAATTTTACTCTAAATTCCTCAATGCAAACCTTATGGAAACATCTAAACATAACTCCCCACATGATCCTGAGATGTTTGACACCGGTTATATCATTCAGGTATTCAAGATAAAAAAGTTGATTTCTCAGTGCATACTGTGCTTTGGCATTGAATGAAGCATACATTTCAATTTTACTCAAAGTTACTGACTGCAAACCTTATGGAGTCATCTTAATATAACTCTCCACATGATCCTGAGATGTTTGGCAGTTGTTATATCACTCAGCTATTCAAGACAAAAAAGTTGATATCTCAAAGCATGATGTGTTTTGGAACTAAAAGTATACATTACAATTTTACTCTAAATTCCTCAATGCAAACCTTATGGAAATATCTGAACATAACTCCCCACATGATCCTGAGATGTTTGACATTTGTTATATCACTCAGGTATTCAAAACAAAAAATTTGATTTCTCAGTGCATGCAATGCTTTGGCAGTAAAAGTATATATTTCAATTTTACTCTGAAGTACTGAATGCCAACCTTATGGAAAGATGTTAACATCACTCTCCACATGATTCTGAGATGTTTGACACCTGTTACATCACTCAGGTACTCAGGATAAAAAAGTTGATTTCTCATTGCATACAGTGCTTTGGCATTGAAAGAAGCATACATTTCAATTTTACTCAAAGGTACTGACTGCAAACATTATGGAGTCATCTGAATATAACTCTCCACATGATCCTGAGATGTTTAATAGTTGTTATATCACTCAGGTATTCAAGATAAAAAAGTTGATTTCTCAACACATGAA
This sequence comes from Mobula birostris, assembly GCF_030028105.1. NCBI lineage: Eukaryota > Metazoa > Chordata > Chondrichthyes > Myliobatiformes > Myliobatidae > Mobula > Mobula birostris. The sequence continues at coordinate 146,773 of NW_027278537.1, read as the reverse complement.
GTGCTTTGGAACTTTAAGTATATATTTCAATTTTACTCTAAATTCCTCAATGCAAACCTTATGGAAACATCTAAACAGAACGCCCCACAGTATCCTGAGATGTTTGACACCGGTTATATCACTCAGGTATTCAAAATAAAAAAAGTGATTTCTCAGTGCATACTGCGCTTTGGAATTGAAAGAAGTATACACTACAATTTTACTCAAAGGTACTGACTGCAAACCTTATGGAGGCTCTTAATATAACTCTCCACATGATCCTGAGATGTTTGGCAGTTGTTATATCACTCAGGTATTTAAGACAGAAAAGTTGATATCTCAATGCATGAAGTGGTTTGGAACTAAATGTATAGATTACAATTTTGCTCTAAATTCCTGAAGGCAAACATTATGGAAACATCTAAACATAACTCCCCAGGTGATCCTGAGATGTTTGACACCGGTTATATCACTCAGCTAATCAAGATCAAAAAGTTGACTTCTCAGTGCATACTGTGCTTTGGCATTGAATGAAGCATACATTTCAATTTTACTCAAAGGTACTGACTGCAAACCTTACGGAGTCATCTTAATATAACTCTCCACATGATCCTGAGATGTTTGGCAGTTGTTATATCACTCAGCTATTCAAGACAAAAAAGTTGATATCTCAACACATGATGTGCTTTGGAACTAAAAGTATACATTACAATTTTACTCTAAATTCCTGAAGGCAAACATTATGGAAACATCTAAACATAACTCCCCACGTGATCCTGAGATGTTTGACACCGGTTATATCACTCAGCTATTCAAGATAAAAAAGTTGATTTCTCAGTGCATACTGTGCTTTGGCATTGAATGAAGCATACATTTCAATTTTACTCAAAGGTACTGACTGCAAACCTTCTGGAGTCATCTTAATATAACTCTCCACATGATCCTGAGATGTTTGACAGTTGTTATATCACTCAGATATTCAAGACAAAAAAGTTGATTTCTCAACACATGAAGTGCTTTGGAACTTAAAGTATATATTTCAATTTTACTCTAAAATCCTCAATGCAAACCTTATGGAAACATCTAAACATAACTCCCCACATGATCCTGAGATGTTTGACACCGGTTATATCATTCAGGTATTCAAGATAAAAAAGTTGATTTCTCAGTGCATACTGTGCTTTGGCATTGAATGAAGCATACATTTCAATTTTACTCAAAGGTACTGCCTGCAAACCTTATGGAGTCATCTTAATATAACTCTCCACATGATCCTGAGATGTTTGGCAGTTGTTATATCACTCAGCTATTCAAGACAAAAAAGTTGATATCTCAATGCATGATGTGCTTTGGAACTAAAAGTATACATTACAATTTTACTCTAAATTCCTCAATGCAAACCTTATGGAAATATCTAAACATAACTCCCCACATGATCCTGAGATGTTTGACATTTGTTATATCACTCAGGTATTCGAGACAAAAAAGTTGATTTCTCTCAGCATGCAATGCTTTGGCACTAAAAGAATATATTTCAATTTTACTATGAAGTACTGAATGCAAACCTTTTGGAAACATGTTAACATCACTCCCCAAATGTTCCTGAACTGTTTGACACCTGTTACAACTCTCAGGTATTCAAGATAAAAAAGATGATTTCTCAGTGCATACTGTGCTTTGGCATTGAATGAAGCATACATTTCAATTTTACTCAAAGGTACTGACTGCAAACCTTATGGAGTCATCTGAATATAACTCTCCACATGATCCTGAGATGTTTAATAGTTGTTATATCACTCAGGTATTCAAGACAAAAAAGTTGATTTCTCAACGCATGAAGTGCTTTGGAACTTTAAGTATATATTTCAATTTTACTCTAAATTCCTCAATGCAAACCTTATGGAAACATCTAAACATAACTCCCCACAGTATCCTGAGATGTTTGACACCGGTTATTTCATTCAGGTATTCAAGATAAAAAAGTTGATTTCTCAGTGCATACTGTGCTTTGGCATTGAATGAAGCGTACATTTCAATTTTACTCAAAGGTACTGACTGCAAACCTTATGGAGTCATCTTAATATAACTCTCCACATCATCTTGAGATGTTTGGCAGTTGTTATATCACTCAGGTATTCAAGACAAAAAAGTTGATATCTCAATGCATGATGTGCTTTGGAACTAAAAGTATACATTACAATTTTACTCTAAATTCTTCAATGCAAACCTTATGGAAATATCTAAACATAACTCCCCACATGATCCTGAGATGTTTGACATTTGTTATATCACTCAGGTATTCGAGACAAAAAAGTTGATTTCTCTCAGCATGCAATGCTTTGGCACTAAAAGAATATATTTCAATTTTACTATGAAGTACTGAATGCAAACCTTTTGGAAACATGTTAACATCACTCCCCAAATGTTCCTGAACTGTTTGACACCTGTTACATCTCTCAGGTATTCAAGATAAAAAAGATGATTTCTCAGTGCATACTGTGCTTTGGCATTGAATGAAGCATACATTTCAATTTTACTCAAAGGTACTGACTGCAAACCTTATGGAGTCATCTTAATATAACTCTCCACATGATCCTGAGATGTTTGACAGTTGTTATATCACTCAGGCATTCAGGACAAAAAAGTTGATTTCTCAACACATGAAGTGCTTTGGAACTTAAAGTATATATTTCAATTTTACTCTAAAATCCTCAATGCAAACCTTATGGAAACATCTAAACAGAACTCCCCACATGATCCTGAGATGTTTGACACCGGTTATATCACTCAGGTATTCAAAATAAAAAAATTGATTTCTCAGTGCATACTGCGCTTTGGAATTGAAAGAAGTATACACTACAATTTTACTCAAAGGTACTGACTGCAAACCTTATGGAGGCTCTTAATATAACTCTCCACATGATCCTGAGATGTTTGGCAGTTGTTATATCACTCTGCTATTCAAGACAAAAAAGTTGATATCTCAATGCATGAAGTGGTTTGGAACTAAAAGTATACATTACAATTTTACTCTAAATTCCTGAAGGCAAACATTATGGAAACATCTAAACATAACTCCCCACGTGATCCTGAGATGTTTGACACCGGTTATATCACTCAGCTATTCAAGATAAAAAAGTTGATTTCTCAGTGCATACTGTGCTTTGGCATTGAATGAAGCATACATTTCAATTTTACTCAAAGGTACTGATTGCAAACCTTATGGAGTCATCTTAATATAACTCTCCACATGATCCTGAGATGTTTGACAGTTGTTATATCACTCAGATATTCAAGACAAAAAAGTTGATTTCTCAACACATGAAGTGCTTTGGAACTTAAAGTATATATTTCAATTTTACTCTAAATTCCTCAATGCAAACCTTATGGAAACATCTAAACATAACTCCCCACATGATCCTGAGATGTTTGACACCGGTTATATCATTCAGGTATTCAAGATAAAAAAGTTGATTTCTCAGTGCATACTGTGCTTTGGCATTGAATGAAGCATACATTTCAATTTTACTCAAAGGTACTGACTGCAAACCTTATGGAGTGATCTTAATATAACTCTCCACATGATCCTGAGATGTTTGGCAGTTGTTATATCACTCAGCTATTCAAGACAAAAAAGTTGATATCTCAATGCTTGATGTGTTTTGGAACTAAAAGTATACATTACAATTTTACTCTAAATTCCTCAATGCAAACCTTATGGAAATATCTAAACATAACTCCCCACATGATCCTGAGATGTTTGACATTTGTTATATCACTCAGGTATTCGAGACAAAAAAGTTGATTTCTCTCAGCATGCAATGCTTTGGCACTAAAAGAATATATTTTAATTTTACTATGAAGTACTGAATGCAAACCTTTTGGAAACATGTTAACATCACTCCCCAAATGTTCCTGAACTGTTTGACACCTGTTACAACTCTCAGGTATTCAAGATAAAAAAGATGATTTCTCAGTGCATACTGTGCTTTGGCATTGAATGAAGCATACATTTCAATTTTACTCAAAGGTACTGACTGCAAACCTTATGGAGTCATCTGAATATAACTCTCCACATGATCCTGAGATGTTTAATAGTTGTTATATCACTCAGGTATTCAAGACAAAAAAGTTGATTTCTCAACGCATGAAGTGCTTTGGAACTTTAAGTATATATTTCAATTTTACTCTAAATTGCTCAATGCAAACCTTATGGAAACATCTAAACATAACTCCCCACAGTATCCTGAGATGTTTAACACCGGTTATTTCATTCAGGTATTCAAGATAAAAAAGTTGATTTCTCAGTGCATACTGTGCTTTGGCATTGAATGAAGCATACATTTCAATTTTACTCAAAGGTACTGACTGCAAACCTTATGGAGTCATCTTAATACGACTCTCCACATCATCTTGAGATGTTTGGCAGTTGTTATATCACTCAGCTATTCAAGACAAAAAAGTTGATATCTCAATGCATGATGTGCTTTGGAACTAAAAGTATACATTACAATTTTACTCTAAATTCTTCAATGCAAACCTTATGGAAATATCTAAACATAACTCCCCACATGATCCTGAGATGTTTGACATTTGTTATATCACTCAGGTATTCGAGACAAAAAAGTTGATTTCTCTCAGCATGCAATGCTTTGGCACTAAAAGAATATATTTCAATTTTACTATGAAGTACTGAATGCAAACCTTTTGGAAACATGTTAACATCACTCCCCAAATGTTCCTGAACTGTTTGACACCTGTTACATCTCTCAGGTATTCAAGATAAAAAAGATGATTTCTCAGTGCATACTGTGCTTTGGCATTGAATGAAGCATACATTTCAATTTTACTCAAAGGTACTGACTGCAAACCTTATGGAGTCATCTTAATATAACTCTCCACATGATCCTGAGATGTTTGACAGTTGTTATATCACTCAGGCATTCAGGACAAAAAAGTTGATTTCTCAACACATGAAGTGCTTTGGAACTTAAAGTATATATTTCAATTTTACTCTAAAATCCTCAATGCAAACCTTATGGAAACATCTAAACAGAACTCCCCACATGATCCTGAGATGTTTGACACCGGTTATATCACTCAGGTATTCAAAATAAAAAAAGTGATTTCTCAGTGCATACTGCGCTTTGGAATTGAAAGAAGTATACACTACAATTTTACTCAAAGGTACTGACTGCAAACCTTATGGAGGCTCTTAATATAACTCTCCACATGATCCTGAGATGTTTGGCAGTTGTTATATCACTCTGCTATTCAAGACAAAAAAGTTGATATCTCAATGCATGAAGTGGTTTGGAACTAAAAGTATACATTACAATTTTACTCTAAATTCCTGAAGGCAAACATTATGGAAACATCTAAACATAACTCCCCACGTGATCCTGAGATGTTTGACACCGGTTATATCACTCAGCTATTCAAGATAAAAAAGTTGATTTCTCAGTGCATACTGTGCTTTGGCATTGAATGAAGCATACATTTCAATTTTACTCAAAGGTACTGACTGCAAACCTTATGGAGTCATCTTAATATAACTCTCCACATGATCCTGAGATGTTTGACAGTTGTTATATCACTCAGATATTCAAGACAAAAAAGTTGATTTCTCAACACATGAAGTGCTTTGGAACTTAAAGTATATATTTCAATTTTACTCTAAATTCCTCAATGCAAACCTTATGGAAACATCTAAACATAACTCCCCACATGATCCTGAGATGTTTGACACCGGTTATATCATTCAGGTATTCAAGACAAAAAAGTTGATTTCTCAGTGCATACTGTGCTTTGGCATTGAATGAAGCATACATTTCAATTTTACTCAAAGGTACTGACTGCAAACCTTATGGAGTCATCTTAATATAACTCTCCACATGATCCTGAGATGTTTGGCAGTTGTTATATCACTCAGCTATTCAAGACAAAAAAGTTGATATCTCAATGCTTGATGTGTTTTGGAACTAAAAGTATACATTACAATTTTACTCTAAATTCCTCAATGCAAACCTTATGGAAATATCTAAACATAACTCCCCACATGATCCTGAGATGTTTGACATTTGTTATATCACTCAGGTATTCGAGACAAAAAAGTTGATTTCTCTCAGCATGCAATGCTTTGGCACTAAAAGAATATATTTTAATTTTACTATGAAGTACTGAATGCAAACCTTTTGGAAACATGTTAACATCACTCCCCAAATGTTCCTGAACTGTTTGACACCTGTTACAACTCTCAGGTATTCAAGATAAAAAAGATGATTTCTCAGTGCATACTGTGCTTTGGCATTGAATGAAGCATACATTTCAATTTTACTCAAAGGTACTGACTGCAAACCTTATGGAGTCATCTGAATATAACTCTCCACATGATCCTGAGATGTTTAATAGTTGTTATATCACTCAGGTATTCAAGACAAAAAAGTTGATTTCTCAACGCATGAAGTGCTTTGGAACTTTAAGTATATATTTCAATTTTACTCTAAATTCCTCAATGCAAACCCTATGGAAACATCTAAACATAACTCCCCACAGTATCCTGAGATGTTTGACACCGGTTATATCATTCAGGTATTCAAGATAAAAAAGTTGATTTCTCAGTGCATACTGTGCTTTGGCATTGAATGAAGCATACATTTCAATTTTACTCAAAGGTACTGACTGCAAACCTTATGGAGTCATCTTAATATAACTCTCCACATGATCCTGAGATGTTTGGCAGTTGTTATATCACTCTGCTATTCAAGACAAAAAAGTTGATCTCTCAATGCATGAAGCGGTTTGGAACTAACAGTATATATATCAATTTTACTCTAAATTCCTCAATGCAAACCTTATGCAAACATCTAATCATAAGTCCCTGCATGATCCTGAGATGTTTGACTCTGGTTATATCACTCTGGTATTCAAGATAAAAAAGTTGATTTCTCAGTGCATACTGTGATTTGGCATTGAATGAAGCATACATTTCAATTTTACTCAAAGGTACTGACTGCAAACCTTATGGAAATATCTAAACATAACTCCCCACATGATCCTGAGATGTTTGACATTTGTTATATCACTCAGGTATTCAAAACAAAAAATTTGATTTCTCAGTGCATGCAATGCTTTGGCAGTAAAAGTATATATTTCAATTTTACTCTGAAGTACTGAATGCCAACCTTATGGAAAGATGTTAACATCACTCTCCACATGATTCTGAGATGTTTGACACCTGTTACATCACTCAGGTACTCAGGATAAAAAAGTTGATTTCTCATTGCATACAGTGCTTTGGCATTGAAAGAAGCATACATTTCCATTTTACTCAAAGGTACTGACTGCAAACATTATGGAGTCATCTGAATATAACTCTCCACATGATCCTGAGATGTTTAATAGTTGTTATATCACTCAGGTATTCAAGATAAAAAAGTTGATTTCTCAACGCATGAAGTGCTTTGGAACTTTAAGTATATATTTCAATTTTACTCTAAATTCCTCAATGCAAACCTTATGGAAACATCTAAACATAACTCCCCACAGTATCCTGAGATGTTTGACACCGGTTATTTCATTCAGGTATTCAAGATAAAAAAGTTGATTTCTCAGTGCATACTGTGCTTTGGCATTGAATGAAGCATACATTTCAATTTTACTCAAAGGTACTGACTGCAAACCTTATGGAGTCATCTTAATATAACTCTCCACATCATCTTGAGATGTTTGGCAGTTGTTATATCACTCAGCTATTCAAGACAAAAAAGTTGATATCTCAATGCATGATGTGCTTTGGAACTAAAAGTATACATTACAATTTTACTCTAAATTCTTCAATGCAAACCTTATGGAAGTATCTAAACATAACTCCCCACATGATCCTGAGATGTTTGACATTTGTTATATCACTCAGGTATTCGAGACAAAAAAGTTGATTTCTCTCAGCATGCAATGCTTTGGCACTAAAAGAATATATTTCAATTTTACTATGAAGTACTGAATGCAAACCTTTTGGAAACATGTTAACATCACTCCCCAAATGTTCCTCAACTGTTTGACACCTGTTACATCTCTCAGGTATTCAAGATAAAAAAGATGATTTCTCAGTGCATACTGTGCTTTGGCATTGAATGAAGCATACATTTCAATTTTACTCAAAGGTACTGACTGCAAACCTTATGGAGTCATCTTAATATAACTCTCCACATGATCCTGAGATGTTTGACAGTTGTTATATCACTCAGGCATTCAGGACAAAAAAGTTGATTTCTCAACACATGAAGTGCTTTGGAACTTAAAGTATATATTTCAATTTTACTCTAAAATCCTCAATGCAAACCTTATGGAAACATCTAAACAGAACTCCCCACATGATCCTGAGATGTTTGACACCGGTTACATCACTCAGGTACTCAGGATAAAAAAGTTGATTTCTCATTGCATACAGTGCTTTGGCATTGAAAGAAGCATACATTTCCATTTTACTCAAAGGTACTGACTGCAAACATTATGGAGTCATCTGAATATAACTCTCCACATGATCCTGAGATGTTTAATAGTTGTTATATCACTCAGGTATTCAAGATAAAAAAGTTGATTTCTCAACGCATGAAGTGCTTTGGAACTTTAAGTATATATTTCAAGTTTACTCTAAATTCCTCAATGCAAACCTTATGGAAACATCTAAACATAACTCCCCACAGTATCCTCAGATGTTTGACACCGGTTATTTCATTCAGGTATTCAAGATAAAAAAGTTGATTTCTCAGTGCATACTGTGCTTTGGCATTGAATGAAGCATACATTTCAATTTTACTCAAAGGTACTGACTGCAAACCTTATGGAGTCATCTTAATATAACTCTCCACATCATCTTGAGATGTTTGGCAGTTGTTATATCACTCAGCTATTCAAGACAAAAAAGTTGATATCTCAATGCATGATGTGCTTTGGAACTAAAAGTATACATTACAATTTTACTCTAAATTCTTCAATGCAAACCTTATGGAAATATCTAAACATAACTCCCCACATGATCCTGAGATGTTTGACATTTGTTATATCACTCAGGTATTCGAGACAAAAAAGTTGATTTCTCTCAGCATGCAATGCTTTGGCACTAAAAGAATATATTTCAATTTTACTATGAAGTACTGAATGCAAACCTTTTGGAAACATGTTAACATCACTCCCCAAATGTTCCTCAACTGTTTGACACCTGTTACATCTCTCAGGTATTCAAGATAAAAAAGATGATTTCTCAGTGCATACTGTGCTTTGGCATTGAATGAAGCATACATTTCAATTTTACTCAAAGGTACTGACTGCAAACCTTATGGAGTCATCTTAATATAACTCTCCACATGATCCTGAGATGTTTGACAGTTGTTATATCACTCAGGCATTCAGGACAAAAAAGTTGATTTCTCAACACATGAAGTGCTTTGGAACTTAAAGTATATATTTCAATTTTACTCTAAAATCCTCAATGCAAACCTTATGGAAACATCTAAACAGAACTCCCCACATGATCCTGAGATGTTTGACACCGGTTATATCACTCAGGTATTCAAAATAAAAAAAGTGATTTCTCAGTGCATACTGCGCTTTGGAATTGAAAGAAGTATACACTACAATTTTACTCAAAGGTACTGACTGCAAACCTTATGGAGGCTCTTAATATAACTCTCCACATGATCCTGAGATGTTTGGCAGTTGTTATATCACTCTGCTATTCAAGACAAAAAAGTTGATATCTCAATGCATGAAGTGGTTTGGAACTAAAAGTATACATTACAATTTTACTCTAAATTCCTGAAGGCAAACATTATGGAAACATCTAAACATAACTCCCCACGTGATCCTGAGATGTTTGACACCGGTTATATCACTCAGCTATTCAAGATAAAAAAGTTGATTTCTCAGTGCATACTGTGCTTTGGCATTGAATGAAGCATACATTTCAATTTTACTCAAAGGTACTGACTGCAAACCTTATGGAGTCATCTTAATATAACTCTCCACATGATCCTGAGATGTTTGACAGTTGTTATATCACTCAGATATTCAAGACAAAAAAGTTGATTTCTCAACACATGAAGTGCTTTGGAACTTAAAGTATATATTTCAATTTTACTCTAAATTCCTCAATGCAAACCTTATGGAAACATCTAAACATAACTCCCCACATGACCCTGAGATGTTTGACACCGGTTATATCATTCAGGTATTCAAGATAAAAAAGTTGATTTCTCAGTGCATACTGTGCTTTGGCATTGAATGAAGCATACATTTCAATTTTACTCAAAGGTACTGACTGCAAACCTTATGGAGTCATCTTAATATAACTCTCCACATGATCCTGAGATGTTTGGCAGTTGTTATATCACTCAGCTATTCAAGACAAAAAAGTTGATATCTCAATGCTTGATGTGTTTTGGAACTAAAAGTATACATTACAATTTTACTCTAAATTCCTCAATGCAAACCTTATGGAAATATCTAAACATAACTCCCCACATGATCCTGAGATGTTTGACATTTGTTATATCACTCAGGTATTCGAGACAAAAAAGTTGATTTCTCTCAGCATGCAATGCTTTGGCACTAAAAGAATATATTTCAATTTTACTATGAAGTACTGAATGCAAACCTTTTGGAAACATGTTAACATCACTCCCCAAATGTTCCTGAACTGTTTGACACCTGTTACAACTCTCAGGTATTCAAGATAAAAAAGATGATTTCTCAGTGCATACTGTGCTTTGGCATTGAATGAAGCATACATTTCAATTTTACTCAAAGGTACTGACTGCAAACCTTATGGAGTCATCTGAATATAACTCTCCACATGATCCTGAGATGTTTAATAGTTGTTATATCACTCAGGTATTCAAGACAAAAAAGTTGATTTCTCAACGCATGAAGTGCTTTGGAACTTTAAGTATATATTTCAATTTTACTCTAAATTCCTCAATGCAAACCCTATGGAAACATCTAAACATAACTCCCCACAGTATCCTGAGATGTTTGACACCGGTTATATCATTCAGGTATTCAAGATAAAAAAGTTGATTTCTCAGTGCATACTGTGCTTTGGCATTGAATGAAGCATACATTTCAATTTTACTCAAAGGTACTGACTGCAAACCTTATGGAGTCATCTTAATATAACTCTCCACATGATCCTGAGATGTTTGGCAGTTGTTATATCACTCAGCTATTCAAGACAAAAAAGTTGATATCTCAATGCATGATGTGCTTTGGAACTAAAAGTATACATTACAATTTTACTCTAAATTCCTCAATGCAAACCTTATGGAAAAATCTAAACATAACTCCCCACATGATCGTGAGATGCTTGACATTTGTTATATCACTCAGGTATTCGAGACAAAAAAGTTGATTTCTCTCAGCATGCAATGCTTTGGCACTAAAAGAATATATTTCAATTTTACTATGAAGTACTGAATGCAAACCTTTTGGAAACATGTTAACATCACTCCCCAAATGTTCCTGAACTGTTTGACACCTGTTACATCTCTCAGGTATTCAAGATAAAAAAGATGATTTCTCAGTGCATACTGTGCTTTGGCATTGAATTAAGCATACATTTCAATTTTACTCAAAGGTACTGACTGCAAACCTTATGGAGTCATCTTAATATAACTCTCCACATGATCCTGAGATGTTTGGCAGTTGTTATATCACTCTGCTATTCAAGACAAAAAAGTTGATCTCTCAATGCATGAAGCGGTTTGGAACTAACAGCATATATATCAATTTTACTCTAAATTCCTCAATGCAAACCTTATGCAAACATCTAATCATAAGTCCCTGCATGATCCTGAGATGTTTGACTCCAGTTATATCACTGTGGTATTCAAGATAAAAAAGTTGATTTCTCAGTGCATACTGAGATTTGGCATTGAATGAAGCATACATTTCAATTTTACTCAAAGGTACTGACTGCAAACCTTATGGAAATATCTAAACATAACTCCCCACATGATCCTGAGATGTTTGACATTTGTTATATCACTCAGGTATTCAAAACAAAAAATTTGATTTCTCAGTGCATGCAATGCTTTGGCAGTAAAAGTATATATTTCAATTTTACTCTGAAGTACTGAATGCCAACCTTATGGAAAGATGTTAACATCACTCTCCACATGATTCTGAGATGTTTGACACCTGTTACATCACTCAGGTACTCAGGATAAAAAAGTTGATTTCTCATTGCATACAGTGCTTTGGCATTGAAAGAAGCATACATTTCAATTTTACTCAAAGGTACTGACTGCAAACATTATGGAGTCATCTGAATATAACTCTCCACATGATCCTGAGATGTTTAATAGTTGTTATATCACTCAGGTATTCAAGATAAAAAAGTTGATTTCTCAACGCATGAAGTGCTTTGGAACTTTAAGTATATATTTCAATTTTACTCTAAATTCCTCAATGCAAACCTTATGGAAACATCTAAACAGAACTCCCCACAGTATCCTGAGATGTTTGACACCGGTTATATCACTCAGGTATTCAAAATAAAAAAAGTGATTTCTCAGTGCATACTGCGCTTTGGAATTGAAAGAAGTATACACTACAATTTTACTCAAAGGTACTGACTGCAAACCTTATGGAGGCTCTTAATATAACTCTCCACATGATCCTGAGATGTTTGGCAGTTGTTATATCACTCAGGTATTTAAGACAGAAAAGTTGATATCTCAATGCATGAAGTGGTTTGGAACTAAATGTATAGATTACAATTTTGCTCTAAATTCCTGAAGGCAAACATTATGGAAACATCTAAACATAACTCCCCAGGTGATCCTGAGATGTTTGACACCGGTTATATCACTCAGCTAATCAAGATCAAAAAGTTGACTTCTCAGTGCATACTGTGCTTTGGCATTGAATGAAGCATACATTTCAATTTTACTCAAAGGTACTGACTGCAAACCTTACGGAGTCATCTTAATATAACTCTCCACATGATCCTGAGATGTTTGGCAGTTGTTATATCACTCAGCTATTCAAGACAAAAAAGTTGATATCTCAACACATGATGTGCTTTGGAACTAAAAGTATACATTACAATTTTACTCTAAATTCCTGAAGGCAAACATTATGGAAACATCTAAACATAACTCCCCACGTGATCCTGAGATGTTTGACACCGGTTATATCACTCAGCTATTCAAGATAAAAAAGTTGATTTCTCAGTGCATACTGTGCTTTGGCATTGAATGAAGCATACATTTCAATTTTACTCAAAGGTACTGACTGCAAACCTTCTGGAGTCATCTTAATATAACTCTCCACATGATCCTGAGATGTTTGACAGTTGTTATATCACTCAGATATTCAAGACAAAAAAGTTGATTTCTCAACACATGAAGTGCTTTGGAACTTAAAGTATATATTTCAATTTTACTCTAAAATCCTCAATGCAAACCTTATGGAAACATCTAAACATAACTCCCCACATGATCCTGAGATGTTTGACACCGGTTATATCATTCAGGTATTCAAGATAAAAAAGTTGATTTCTCAGTGCATACTGTGCTTTGGCATTGAATGAAGCATACATTTCAATTTTACTCAAAGGTACTGCCTGCAAACCTTATGGAGTCATCTTAATATAACTCTCCACATGATCCTGAGATGTTTGGCAGTTGTTATATCACTCAGCTATTCAAGACAAAAAAGTTGATATCTCAATGCATGATGTGCTTTGGAACTAAAAGTATACATTACAATTTTACTCTAAATTCCTCAATGCAAACCTTATGGAAATATCTAAACATAACTCCCCACATGATCCTGAGATGTTTGACATTTGTTATATCACTCAGGTATTCGAGACAAAAAAGTTGATTTCTCTCAGCATGCAATGCTTTGGCACTAAAAGAATATATTTCAATTTTACTATGAAGTACTGAATGCAAACCTTTTGGAAACATGTTAACATCACTCCCCAAATGTTCCTGAACTGTTTGACACCTGTTACAACTCTCAGGTATTCAAGATAAAAAAGATGATTTCTCAGTGCATACTGTGCTTTGGCATTGAATGAAGCATACATTTCAATTTTACTCAAAGGTACTGACTGCAAACCTTATGGAGTCATCTGAATATAACTCTCCACATGATCCTGAGATGTTTAATAGTTGTTATATCACTCAGGTATTCAAGACAAAAAAGTTGATTTCTCAACGCATGAAGTGCTTTGGAACTTTAAGTATATATTTCAATTTTACTCTAAATTCCTCAATGCAAACCTTATGGAAACATCTAAACATAACTCCCCACAGTATCCTGAGATGTTTGACACCGGTTATTTCATTCAGGTATTCAAGATAAAAAAGTTGATTTCTCAGTGCATACTGTGCTTTGGCATTGAATGAAGCGTACATTTCAATTTTACTCAAAGGTACTGACTGCAAACCTTATGGAGTCATCTTAATATAACTCTCCACATCATCTTGAGATGTTTGGCAGTTGTTATATCACTCAGCTATTCAAGACAAAAAAGTTGATATCTCAATGCATGATGTGCTTTGGAACTAAAAGTATACATTACAATTTTACTCTAAATTCTTCAATGCAAACCTTATGGAAATATCTAAACATAACTCCCCACATGATCCTGAGATGTTTGACATTTGTTATATCACTCAGGTATTCGAGACAAAAAAGTTGATTTCTCTCAGCATGCAATGCTTTGGCACTAAAAGAATATATTTCAATTTTACTATGAAGTACTGAATGCAAACCTTTTGGAAACATGTTAACATCACTCCCCAAATGTTCCTGAACTGTTTGACACCTGTTACATCTCTCAGGTATTCAAGATAAAAAAGATGATTTCTCAGTGCATACTGTGCTTTGGCATTGAATGAAGCATACATTTCAATTTTACTCAAAGGTACTGACTGCAAACCTTATGGAGTCATCTTAATATAACTCTCCACATGATCCTGAGATGTTTGACAGTTGTTATATCACTCAGGCATTCAGGACAAAAAAGTTGATTTCTCAACACATGAAGTGCTTTGGAACTTAAAGTATATATTTCAATTTTACTCTAAAATCCTCAATGCAAACCTTATGGAAACATCTAAACAGAACTCCCCACATGATCCTGAGATGTTTGACACCGGTTATATCACTCAGGTATTCAAAATAAAAAAAGTGATTTCTCAGTGCATACTGCGCTTTGGAATTGAAAGAAGTATACACTACAATTTTACTCAAAGGTACTGACTGCAAACCTTATGGAGGCTCTTAATATAACTCTCCACATGATCCTGAGATGTTTGGCAGTTGTTATATCACTCTGCTATTCAAGACAAAAAAGTTGATATCTCAATGCATGAAGTGGTTTGGAACTAAAAGTATACATTACAATTTTACTCTAAATTCCTGAAGGCAAACATTATGGAAACATCTAAACATAACTCCCCACGTGATCCTGAGATGTTTGACACCGGTTATATCACTCAGCTATTCAAGATAAAAAAGTTGATTTCTCAGTGCATACTGTGCTTTGGCATTGAATGAAGCATACATTTCAATTTTACTCAAAGGTACTGACTGCAAACCTTATGGAGTCATCTTAATATAACTCTCCACATGATCCTGAGATGTTTGACAGTTGTTATATCACTCAGATATTCAAGACAAAAAAGTTGATTTCTCAACACATGAAGTGCTTTGGAACTTAAAGTATATATTTCAATTTTACTCTAAATTCCTCAATGCAAACCTTATGGAAACATCTAAACATAACTCCCCACATGATCCTGAGATGTTTGACACCGGTTATATCATTCAGGTATTCAAGATAAAAAAGTTGATTTCTCAGTGCATACTGTGCTTTGGCATTGAATGAAGCATACATTTCAATTTTACTCAAAGGTACTGACTGCAAACCTTATGGAGTCATCTTAATATAACTCTCCACATGATCCTGAGATGTTTGGCAGTTGTTATATCACTCAGCTATTCAAGACAAAAAAGTTGATATCTCAATGCTTGATGTGTTTTGGAACTAAAAGTATACATTACAATTTTACTCTAAATTCCTCAATGCAAACCTTATGGCAATATCTAAACATAACTCCCCACATGATCCTGAGATGTTTGACATTTGTTATATCACTCAGGTATTCGAGACAAAAAAGTTGATTTCTCTCAGCATGCAATGCTTTGGCACTAAAAGAATATATTTTAATTTTACTATGAAGTACTGAATGCAAACCTTTTGGAAACATGTTAACATCACTCCCCAAATGTTCCTGAACTGTTTGACACCTGTTACAACTCTCAGGTATTCAAGATAAAAAAGATGATTTCTCAGTGCATACTGTGCTTTGGCATTGAATGAAGCATACATTTCAATTTTACTCAAAGGTACTGACTGCAAACCTTATGGAGTCATCTGAATATAACTCTCCACATGATCCTGAGATGTTTAATAGTTGTTATATCACTCAGGTATTCAAGACAAAAAAGTTGATTTCTCAACGCATGAAGTGCTTTGGAACTTTAAGTATATATTTCAATTTTACTCTAAATTCCTCAATGCAAACCTTATGGAAACATCTAAACATAACTCCCCACAGTATCCTGAGATGTTTGACACCGGTTATTTCATTCAGGTATTCAAGATAAAAAAGTTGATTTCTCAGTGCATACTGTGCTTTGGCATTGAATGAAGCATACATTTCAATTTTACTCAAAGGTACTGACTGCAAACCTTATGGAGTCATCTTAATACAACTCTCCACATCATCTTGAGATGTTTGGCAGTTGTTATATCACTCAGCTATTCAAGACAAAAAAGTTGATATCTCAATGCATGATGTGCTTTGGAACTAAAAGTATACATTACAATTTTACTCTAAATTCTTCAATGCAAACCTTATGGAAATATCTAAACATAACTCCCCACATGATCCTGAGATGTTTGACATTTGTTATACCACTCAGGTATTCGAGACAAAAAAGTTGATTTCTCTCAGCATGCAATGCTTTGGCACTAAAAGAATATATTTCAATTTTACTATGAAGTACTGAATGCAAACCTTTTGGAAACATGTTAACATCACTCCCCAAATGTTCCTGAACTGTTTGACACCTGTTACATCTCTCAGGTATTCAAGATAAAAAAGATGATTTCTCAGTGCATACTGTGCTTTGGCATTGAATGAAGCATACATTTCAATTTTACTCAAAGGTACTGACTGCAAACCTTATGGAGTCATCTTAATATAACTCTCCACATGATCCTGAGATGTTTGACAGTTGTTATATCACTCAGGCATTCAGGACAAAAAAGTTGATTTCTCAACACATGAAGTGCTTTGGAACTTTAAGTATATATTTCAATTTTACTCTAAATTCCTCAATGCAAACCCTATGGAAACATCTAAACATAACTCCCCACAGTATCCTGAGATGTTTGACACCGGTTATATCATTCAGGTATTCAAGATAAAAAAGTTGATTTCTCAGTGCATACTGTGCTTTGGCATTGAATGAAGCATACATTTCAATTTTACTCAAAGGTACTGACTGCAAACCTTATGGAGTCATCTTAATATAACTCTCCACATGATCCTGAGATGTTTGGCAGTTGTTATATCACTCTGCTATTCAAGACAAAAAAGTTGATCTCTCAATGCATGAAGCGGTTTGGAACTAACAGTATATATATCAATTTTACTCTAAATTCCTCAATGCAAACCTTATGCAAACATCTAATCATAAGTCCCTGCATGATCCTGAGATGTTTGACTCTGGTTATATCACTCTGGTATTCAAGATAAAAAAGTTGATTTCTCAGTGCATACTGTGATTTGGCATTGAATGAAGCATACATTTCAATTTTACTCAAAGGTACTGACTGCAAACCTTATGGAAATATCTAAACATAACTCCCCACATGATCCTGAGATGTTTGACATTTGTTATATCACTCAGGTATTCAAAACAAAAAATTTGATTTCTCAGTGCATGCAATGCTTTGGCAGTAAAAGTATATATTTCAATTTTACTCTGAAGTACTGAATGCCAACCTTATGGAAAGATGTTAACATCACTCTCCACATGATTCTGAGATGTTTGACACCTGTTACATCACTCATGTACTCAGGATAAAAAAGTTGATTTCTCATTGCATACAGTGCTTTGGCATTGAAAGAAGCATACATTTCAATTTTACTCAAAGGTACTGACTGCAAACCTTATGGAGTCATCTTAATATAACTCTCCACATGATCCTGAGATGTTTGACAGTTGTTATATCACTCAGATATTCAAGACAAAAAAGTTGATTTCTCAACACATGAAGTGCTTTGGAACTTAAAGTATATATTTCAATTTTACTCTAAATTCCTCAATGCAAACCTTATGGAAACATCTAAACATAACTCCCCACATGACCCTGAGATGTTTGACACCGGTTATATCATTCAGGTATTCAAGATAAAAAAGTTGATTTCTCAGTGCATACTGTGCTTTGGCATTGAATGAAGCATACATTTGAATTTTACTCAAAGGTACTGACTGCAAACCTTATGGAGTCATCTTAATATAACTCTCCACATGATCCTGAGATGTTTGGCAGTTGTTATATCACTCAGCTATTCAAGACAAAAAAGTTGATATCTCAATGCTTGATGTGTTTTGGAACTAAAAGTATACATTACAATTTTACTCTAAATTCCTCAATGCAAACCTTATGGAAATATCTAAACATAACTCCCCACATGATCCTGAGATGTTTGACATTTGTTATATCACTCAGGTATTCGAGACAAAAAAGTTGATTTCTCTCAGCATGCAATGCTTTGGCACTAAAAGAATATATTTTAATTTTACTATGAAGTACTGAATGCAAACCTTTTGGAAACATGTTAACATCACTCCCCAAATGTTCCTGAACTGTTTGACACCTGTTACAACTCTCAGGTATTCAAGATAAAAAAGATGATTTCTCAGTGCATACTGTGCTTTGGCATTGAATGAAGCATACATTTCAATTTTACTCAAAGGTACTGACTGCAAACCTTATGGAGTCATCTGAATATAACTCTCCACATGATCCTGAGATGTTTAATAGTTGTTATATCACTCAGGTATTCAAGACAAAAAAGTTGATTTCTCAACGCATGAAGTGCTTTGGAACTTTAAGTATATATTTCAATTTTACTCTAAATTCCTCAATGCAAACCTTATGGAAACATCTAAACATAACTCCCCACAGTATCCTGAGATGTTTGACACCGGTTATTTCATTCAGGTATTCAAGATAAAAAAGTTGATTTCTCAGTGCATACTGTGCTTTGGCATTGAATGAAGCATACATTTCAATTTTACTCAAAGGTACTGACTGCAAACCTTATGGAGTCATCTTAATATAACTCTCCACATCATCTTGAGATGTTTGGCAGTTGTTATATCACTCAGCTATTCAAGACAAAAAAGTTGATATCTCAATGCATGATGTGCTTTGGAACTAAAAGTATACATTACAATTTTACTCTAAATTCTTCAATGCAAACCTTATGGAAATATCTAAACATAACTCCCCACATGATCCTGAGATGTTTGACATTTGTTATATCACTCAGGTATTCGAGACAAAAAAGTTGATTTCTCTCAGCATGCAATGCTTTGGCACTAAAAGAATATATTTCAATTTTACTATGAAGTACTGAATGCAAACCTTTTGGAAACATGTTAACATCACTCCCCAAATGTTCCTGAACTGTTTGACACCTGTTACATCTCTCAGGTATTCAAGATAAAAAAGATGATTTCTCAGTGCATACTGTGCTTTGGCATTGAATGAAGCATACATTTCAATTTTACTCAAAGGTACTGACTGCAAACCTTATGGAGTCATCTTAATATAACTCTCCACATGATCCTGAGATGTTTGACAGTTGTTATATCACTCAGGCATTCAGGACAAAAAAGTTGATTTCTCAACACATGAAGTGCTTTGGAACTTAAAGTATATATTTCAATTTTACTCTAAAATCCTCAATGCAAACCTTATGGAAACATCTAAACAGAACTCCCCACATGATCCTGAGATGTTTGACACCGGTTATATCACTCAGGTATTCAAAATAAAAAAAGTGATTTCTCAGTGCATACTGCGCTTTGGAATTGAAAGAAGTATACACTACAATTTTACTCAAAGGTACTGACTGCAAACCTTATGGAGGCTCTTAATATAACTCTCCACATGATCCTGAGATGTTTGGCAGTTGTTATATCACTCTGCTATTCAAGACAAAAAAGTTGATATCTCAATGCATGAAGTGGTTTGGAACTAAAAGTATACATTACAATTTTACTCTAAATTCCTGAAGGCAAACATTATGGAAACATCTAAACATAACTCCCCACGTGATCCTGAGATGTTTGACACCGGTTATATCACTCAGCTATTCAAGATAAAAAAGTTGATTTCTCAGTGCATACTGTGCTTTGGCATTGAATGAAGCATACATTTCAATTTTACTCAAAGGTACTGACTGCAAACCTTATGGAGTCATCTTAATATAACTCTCCACATGATCCTGAGATGTTTGACAGTTGTTATATCACTCAGATATTCAAGACAAAAAAGTTGATTTCTCAACACATGAAGTGCTTTGGAACTTAAAGTATATATTTCAATTTTACTCTAAATTCCTCAATGCAAACCTTATGGAAACATCTAAACATAACTCCCCACAGTATCCTGAGATGTTTGACACCGGTTATTTCATTCAGGTATTCAAGATAAAAAAGTTGATTTCTCAGTGCATACTGTGCTTTGGCATTGAATGAAGCATACATTTCAATTTTACTCAAAGGTACTGACTGCAAACCTTATGGAGTCATCTTAATACAACTCTCCACATCATCTTGAGATGTTTGGCAGTTGTTATATCACTCAGCTATTCAAGACAAAAAAGTTGATATCTCAATGCATGATGTGCTTTGGAACTAAAAGTATACATTACAATTTTACTCTAAATTCTTCAATGCAAACCTTATGGAAATATCTAAACATAACTCCCCACATGATCCTGAGATGTTTGACATTTGTTATATCACTCAGGTATTCGAGACAAAAAAGTTGATTTCTCTCAGCATGCAATGCTTTGGCACTAAAAGAATATATTTCAATTTTACTATGAAGTACTGAATGCAAACCTTTTGGAAACATGTTAACATCACTCCCCAAATGTTCCTGAACTGTTTGACACCTGTTACATCTCTCAGGTATTCAAGATAAAAAAGATGATTTCTCAGTGCATACTGTGCTTTGGCATTGAATGAAGCATACATTTCAATTTTACTCAAAGGTACTGACTGCAAACCTTATGGAGTCATCTTAATATAACTCTCCACATGATCCTGAGATGTTTGACAGTTGTTATATCACTCAGGCATTCAGGACAAAAAAGTTGATTTCTCAACACATGAAGTGCTTTGGAACTTAAAGTATATATTTCAATTTTACTCTAAAATCCTCAATGCAAACCTTATGGAAACATCTAAACAGAACTCCCCACATGATCCTGAGATGTTTGACACCGGTTATATCACTCAGGTATTCAAAATAAAAAAAGTGATTTCTCAGTGCATACTGCGCTTTGGAATTGAAAGAAGTATACACTACAATTTTACTCAAAGGTACTGACTGCAAACCTTATGGAGGCTCTTAATATAACTCTCCACATGATCCTGAGATGTTTGGCAGTTGTTATATCACTCTGCTATTCAAGACAAAAAAGTTGATATCTCAATGCATGAAGTGGTTTGGAACTAAAAGTATACATTACAATTTTACTCTAAATTCCTGAAGGCAAACATTATGGAAACATCTAAACATAACTCCCCACGTGATCCTGAGATGTTTGACACCGGTTATATCACTCAGCTATTCAAGATAAAAAAGTTGATTTCTCAGTGCATACTGTGCTTTGGCATTGAATGAAGCATACATTTCAATTTTACTCAAAGGTACTGACTGCAAACCTTATGGAGTCATCTTAATATAACTCTCCACATGATCCTGAGATGTTTGACAGCTGTTATATCACTCAGATATTCAAGACAAAAAAGTTGATTTCTCAACACATGAAGTGCTTTGGAACTTAAAGTATATATTTCAATTTTACTCTAAATTCCTCAATGCAAACCTTATGGAAACATCTAAACATAACTCCCCACATGATCCTGAGATGTTTGACACCGGTTATATCATTCAGGTATTCAAGATAAAAAAGTTGATTTCTCAGTGCATACTGTGCTTTGGCATTGAATGAAGCATACATTTCAATTTTACTCAAAGGTACTGACTGCAAACCTTATGGAGTCATCTTAATATAACTCTCCACATGATCCTGAGATGTTTGGCAGTTGTTATATCACTCAGCTATTCAAGACAAAAAAGTTGATTTCTCAACGCATGAAGTGCTTTGGAACTTTAAGTATATATTTCAATTTTACTCTAAATTCCTCAATGCAAACCTTATGGAAACATCTAAACATAACTCCCCACAGTATCCTGAGATGTTTGACACCGGTTATTTCATTCAGGTATTCAAGATAAAAAAGTTGATTTCTCAGTGCATACTGTGCTTTGGCATTGAATGAAGCATACATTTCAATTTTACTCAAAGGTACTGACTGCAAACCTTATGGAGTCATCTTAATACAACTCTCCACATCATCTTGAGATGTTTGGCAGTTGTTATATCACTCAGCTATTCAAGACAAAAAAGTTGATATCTCAATGCATGATGTGCTTTGGAACTAAAAGTATACATTACAATTTTACTCTAAATTCTTCAATGCAAACCTTATGGAAATATCTAAACATAACTCCCCACATGATCCTGAGATGTTTGACATTTGTTATATCACTCAGGTATTCGAGACAAAAAAGTTGATTTCTCTCAGCATGCAATGCTTTGGCACTAAAAGAATATATTTCAATTTTACTATGAAGTACTGAATGCAAACCTTTTGGAAACATGTTAACATCACTCCCCAAATGTTCCTGAACTGTTTGACACCTGTTACATCTCTCAGGTATTCAAGATAAAAAAGATGATTTCTCAGTGCATACTGTGCTTTGGCATTGAATGAAGCATACATTTCAATTTTACTCAAAGGTACTGACTGCAAACCTTATGGAGTCATCTTAATATAACTCTCCACATGATCCTGAGATGTTTGACAGTTGTTATATCACTCAGGCATTCAGGACAAAAAAGTTGATTTCTCAACACATGAAGTGCTTTGGAACTTTAAGTATATATTTCAATTTTACTCTAAATTCCTCAATGCAAACCCTATGGAAACATCTAAACATAACTCCCCACAGTATCCTGAGATGTTTGACACCGGTTATATCATTCAGGTATTCAAGATAAAAAAGTTGATTTCTCAGTGCATACTGTGCTTTGGCATTGAATGAAGCATACATTTCAATTTTACTCAAAGGTACTGACTGCAAACCTTATGGAGTCATCTTAATATAACTCTCCACATGATCCTGAGATGTTTGGCAGTTGTTATATCACTCTGCTATTCAAGACAAAAAAGTTGATCTCTCAATGCATGAAGCGGTTTGGAACTAACAGTATATATATCAATTTTACTCTAAATTCCTCAATGCAAACCTTATGCAAACATCTAATCATAAGTCCCTGCATGATCCTGAGATGTTTGACTCTGGTTATATCACTCTGGTATTCAAGATAAAAAAGTTGATTTCTCAGTGCATACTGTGATTTGGCATTGAATGAAGCATACATTTCAATTTTACTCAAAGGTACTGACTGCAAACCTTATGGAAATATCTAAACATAACTCCCCACATGATCCTGAGATGTTTGACATTTGTTATATCACTCAGGTATTCAAAACAAAAAATTTGATTTCTCAGTGCATGCAATGCTTTGGCAGTAAAAGTATATATTTCAATTTTACTCTGAAGTACTGAATGCCAACCTTATGGAAAGATGTTAACATCACTCTCCACATGATTCTGAGATGTTTGACACCTGTTACATCACTCATGTACTCAGGATAAAAAAGTTGATTTCTCATTGCATACAGTGCTTTGGCATTGAAAGAAGCATACATTTCAATTTTACTCAAAGGTACTGACTGCAAACATTATGGAGTCATCTGAATATAACTCTCCACATGATCCTGAGATGTTTAATAGTTGTTATATCACTCAGGTATTCAAGATAAAAAAGTTGATTTCTCAACGCATGAAGTGCTTTGGAACTTTAAGTATATATTTCAATTTTACTCTAAATTCCTCAATGCAAACCTTATGGAAACATCTAAACATAACTCCCCACAGTATCCTGAGATGTTTGACACCGGTTATTTCATTCAGGTATTCAAGATAAAAAAGTTGATTTCTCAGTGCATACTGTGCTTTGGCATTGAATGAAGCATACATTTCAATTTTACTCAAAGGTACTGACTGCAAACCTTATGGAGTCATCTTAATATAACTCTCCACATCATCTTGAGATGTTTGGCAGTTGTTATATCACTCAGCTATTCAAGACAAAAAAGTTGATATCTCAATGCATGATGTGCTTTGGAACTAAAAGTATACATTACAATTTTACTCTAAATTCTTCAATGCAAACCTTATGGAAATATCTAAACATAACTCCCCACATGATCCTGAGATGTTTGACATTTGTTATATCACTCAGGTATTCGAGACAAAAAAGTTGATTTCTCTCAGCATGCAATGCTTTGGCACTAAAAGAATATATTTCAATTTTACTATGAAGTACTGAATGCAAACCTTTTGGAAACATGTTAACATCACTCCCCAAATGTTCCTGAACTGTTTGACACCTGTTACATCTCTCAGGTATTCAAGATAAAAAAGATGATTTCTCAGTGCATACTGTGCTTTGGCATTGAATGAAGCATACATTTCAATTTTACTCAAAGGTACTGACTGCAAACCTTATGGAGTCATCTTAATATAACTCTCCACATGATCCTGAGATGTTTGACAGTTGTTATATCACTCAGGCATTCAGGACAAAAAAGTTGATTTCTCAACACATGAAGTGCTTTGGAACTTAAAGTATATATTTCAATTTTACTCTAAAATCCTCAATGCAAACCTTATGGAAACATCTAAACAGAACTCCCCACATGATCCTGAGATGTTTGACACCGGTTATATCACTCAGGTATTCAAAATAAAAAAAGTGATTTCTCAGTGCATACTGCGCTTTGGAATTGAAAGAAGTATACACTACAATTTACTCAAAGGTACTGACTGCAACCTTATGGAGGCTCTTAATATAACTCTCCACATGATCCTGAGATGTTTGGCAGTTGTTATATCACTCTGCTATTCAAGACAAAAAAGTTGATATCTCAATGCATGAAGTGGTTTGGAACTAAAAGTATACATTACAATTTTACTCTAAATTCCTGAAGGCAAACATTATGGAAACATCTAAACATAACTCCCCACGTGATCCTGAGATGTTTGACACCGGTTATATCACTCAGCTATTCAAGATAAAAAAGTTGATTTCTCAGTGCATACTGTGCTTTGGCATTGAATGAAGCATACATTTCAATTTTACTCAAAGGTACTGACTGCAAACCTTATGGAGTCATCTTAATATAACTCTCCACATGATCCTGAGATGTTTGACAGTTGTTATATCACTCAGATATTCAAGACAAAAAAGTTGATTTCTCAACACATGAAGTGCTTTGGAACTTAAAGTATATATTTCAATTTTACTCTAAATTCCTCAATGCAAACCTTATGGAAACATCTAAACATAACTCCCCACATGACCCTGAGATGTTTGACACCGGTTATATCATTCAGGTATTCAAGATAAAAAAGTTGATTTCTCAGTGCATACTGTGCTTTGGCATTGAATGAAGCATACATTTCAATTTTACTCAAAGGTACTGACTGCAAACCTTATGGAGTCATCTTAATATAACTCTCCACATGATCCTGAGATGTTTGGCAGTTGTTATATCACTCAGCTATTCAAGACAAAAAAGTTGATATCTCAATGCTTGATGTGTTTTGGAACTAAAAGTATACATTACAATTTTACTCTAAATTCCTCAATGCAAACCTTATGGAAATATCTAAACATAACTCCCCACATGATCCTGAGATGTTTGACATTTGTTATATCACTCAGGTATTCGAGACAAAAAAGTTGATTTCTCTCAGCATGCAATGCTTTGGCACTAAAAGAATATATTTTAATTTTACTATGAAGTACTGAATGCAAACCTTTTGGAAACATGTTAACATCACTCCCCAAATGTTCCTGAACTGTTTGACACCTGTTACAACTCTCAGGTATTCAAGATAAAAAAGATGATTTCTCAGTGCATACTGTGCTTTGGCATTGAATGAAGCATACATTTCAATTTTACTCAAAGGTACTGACTGCAAACCTTATGGAGTCATCTGAATATAACTCTCCACATGATCCTGAGATGTTTAATAGTTGTTATATCACTCAGGTATTCAAGACAAAAAAGTTGATTTCTCAACGCATGAAGTGCTTTGGAACTTTAAGTATATATTTCAATTTTACTCTAAATTCCTCAATGCAAACCTTATGGAAACATCTAAACATAACTCCCCACAGTATCCTGAGATGTTTGACACCGGTTATTTCATTCAGGTATTCAAGATAAAAAAGTTGATTTCTCAGTGCATACTGTGCTTTGGCATTGAATGAAGCATACATTTCAATTTTACTCAAAGGTACTGACTGCAAACCTTATGGAGTCATCTTAATATAACTCTCCACATCATCTTGAGATGTTTGGCAGTTGTTATATCACTCAGCTATTCAAGACAAAAAAGTTGATATCTCAATGCATGATGTGCTTTGGAACTAAAAGTATACATTACAATTTTACTCTAAATTCTTCAATGCAAACCTTATGGAAATATCTAAACATAACTCCCCACATGATCCTGAGATGTTTGACATTTGTTATATCACTCAGGTATTCGAGACAAAAAAGTTGATTTCTCTCAGCATGCAATGCTTTGGCACTAAAAGAATATATTTCAATTTTACTATGAAGTACTGAATGCAAACCTTTTGGAAACATGTTAACATCACTCCCCAAATGTTCCTGAACTGTTTGACACCTGTTACATCTCTCAGGTATTCAAGATAAAAAAGATGATTTCTCAGTGCATACTGTGCTTTGGCATTGAATGAAGCATACATTTCAATTTTACTCAAAGGTACTGACTGCAAACCTTATGGAGTCATCTTAATATAACTCTCCACATGATCCTGAGATGTTTGACAGTTGTTATATCACTCAGGCATTCAGGACAAAAAAGTTGATTTCTCAACACATGAAGTGCTTTGGAACTTAAAGTATATATTTCAATTTTACTCTAAAATCCTCAATGCAAACCTTATGGAAACATCTAAACAGAACTCCCCACATGATCCTGAGATGTTTGACACCGGTTATATCACTCAGGTATTCAAAATAAAAAAAGTGATTTCTCAGTGCATACTGCGCTTTGGAATTGAAAGAAGTATACACTACAATTTTACTCAAAGGTACTGACTGCAAACCTTATGGAGGCTCTTAATATAACTCTCCACATGATCCTGAGATGTTTGGCAGTTGTTATATCACTCTGCTATTCAAGACAAAAAAGTTGATATCTCAATGCATGAAGTGGTTTGGAACTAAAAGTATACATTACAATTTTACTCTAAATTCCTGAAGGCAAACATTATGGAAACATCTAAACATAACTCCCCACGTGATCCTGAGATGTTTGACACCGGTTATATCACTCAGCTATTCAAGATAAAAAAGTTGATTTCTCAGTGCATACTGTGCTTTGGCATTGAATGAAGCATACATTTCAATTTTACTCAAAGGTACTGACTGCAAACCTTATGGAGTCATCTTAATATAACTCTCCACATGATCCTGAGATGTTTGACAGTTGTTATATCACTCAGATATTCAAGACAAAAAAGTTGATTTCTCAACACATGAAGTGCTTTGGAACTTAAAGTATATATTTCAATTTTACTCTAAATTCCTCAATGCAAACCTTATGGAAACATCTAAACATAACTCCCCACATGATCCTGAGATGTTTGACACCGGTTATATCATTCAGGTATTCAAGATAAAAAAGTTGATTTCTCAGTGCATACTGTGCTTTGGCATTGAATGAAGCATACATTTCAATTTTACTCAAAGGTACTGACTGCAAACCTTATGGAGTCATCTTAATATAACTCTCCACATGATCCTGAGATGTTTGGCAGTTGTTATATCACTCAGCTATTCAAGACAAAAAAGTTGATATCTCAATGCTTGATGTGTTTTGGAACTAAAAGTATACATTACAATTTTACTCTAAATTCCTCAATGCAAACCTTATGGAAATATCTAAACATAACTCCCCACATGATCCTGAGATGTTTGACATTTGTTATATCACTCAGGTATTCGAGACAAAAAAGTTGATTTCTCTCAGCATGCAATGCTTTGGCAC
Source organism: Mobula birostris (assembly GCF_030028105.1). NCBI lineage: Eukaryota > Metazoa > Chordata > Chondrichthyes > Myliobatiformes > Myliobatidae > Mobula > Mobula birostris. Next base: position 118,173 of record NW_027278537.1, on the reverse strand, counting down.
TAAAAGAATATATTTTAATTTTACTATGAAGTACTGAATGCAAACCTTTTGGAAACATGTTAACATCACTCCCCAAATGTTCCTGAACTGTTTGACACCTGTTACAACTCTCAGGTATTCAAGATAAAAAAGATGATTTCTCAGTGCATACTGTGCTTTGGCATTGAATGAAGCATACATTTCAATTTTACTCAAAGGTACTGACTGCAAACCTTATGGAGTCATCTGAATATAACTCTCCACATGATCCTGAGATGTTTAATAGTTGTTATATCACTCAGGTATTCAAGACAAAAAAGTTGATTTCTCAACGCATGAAGTGCTTTGGAACTTTAAGTATATATTTCAATTTTACTCTAAATTCCTCAATGCAAACCCTATGGAAACATCTAAACATAACTCCCCACAGTATCCTGAGATGTTTGACACCGGTTATATCATTCAGGTATTCAAGATAAAAAAGTTGATTTCTCAGTGCATACTGTGCTTTGGCATTGAATGAAGCATACATTTCAATTTTACTCAAAGGTACTGACTGCAAACCTTATGGAGTCATCTTAATATAACTCTCCACATGATCCTGAGATGTTTGGCAGTTGTTATATCACTCTGCTATTCAAGACAAAAAAGTTGATCTCTCAATGCATGAAGCGGTTTGGAACTAACAGTATATATATCAATTTTACTCTAAATTCCTCAATGCAAACCTTATGCAAACATCTAATCATAAGTCCCTGCATGATCCTGAGATGTTTGACTCTGGTTATATCACTCTGGTATTCAAGATAAAAAAGTTGATTTCTCAGTGCATACTGTGATTTGGCATTGAATGAAGCATACATTTCAATTTTACTCAAAGGTACTGACTGCAAACCTTATGGAAATATCTAAACATAACTCCCCACATGATCCTGAGATGTTTGACATTTGTTATATCACTCAGGTATTCAAAACAAAAAATTTGATTTCTCAGTGCATGCAATGCTTTGGCAGTAAAAGTATATATTTCAATTTTACTCTGAAGTACTGAATGCCAACCTTATGGAAAGATGTTAACATCACTCTCCACATGATTCTGAGATGTTTGACACCTGTTACATCACTCAGGTACTCAGGATAAAAAAGTTGATTTCTCTTTGCATACAGTGCTTTGGCATTGAAAGAAGCATACATTTCAATTTTACTCAAAGGTACTGACTGCAAACATTATGGAGTCATCTGAATATAACTCTCCACATGATCCTGAGATGTTTGACAGTTGTTATATCACTCAGATATTCAAGACAAAAAAGTTGATTTCTCAACACATGAAGTGCTTTGGAACTTAAAGTATATATTTCAATTTTACTCTAAATTCCTCAATGCAAACCTTATGGAAACATCTAAACATAACTCCCCACATGATCCTGAGATGTTTGACACCGGTTATATCATTCAGGTATTCAAGATAAAAAAGTTGATTTCTCAGTGCATACTGTGCTTTGGCATTGAATGAAGCATACATTTCAATTTTACTCAAAGGTACTGACTGCAAACCTTATGGAGTCATCTTAATATAACTCTCCACATCATCTTGAGATGTTTGGCAGTTGTTATATCACTCAGCTATTCAAGACAAAAAAGTTGATATCTCAATGCATGATGTGCTTTGGAACTAAAAGTATACATTACAATTTTACTCTAAATTCTTCAATGCAAACCTTATGGAAATATCTAAACATAACTCCCCACATGATCCTGAGATGTTTGACATTTGTTATATCACTCAGGTATTCGAGACAAAAAAGTTGATTTCTCTCAGCATGCAATGCTTTGGCACTAAAAGAATATATTTCAATTTTACTATGAAGTACTGAATGCAAACCTTTTGGAAACATGTTAACATCACTCCCCAAATGTTCCTGAACTGTTTGACACCTGTTACATCTCTCAGGTATTCAAGATAAAAAAGATGATTTCTCAGTGCATACTGTGCTTTGGCATTGAATGAAGCATACATTTCAATTTTACTCAAAGGTACTGACTGCAAACCTTATGGAGTCATCTTAATATAACTCTCCACATGATCCTGAGATGTTTGACAGTTGTTATATCACTCAGGCATTCAGGACAAAAAAGTTGATTTCTCAACACATGAAGTGCTTTGGAACTTAAAGTATATATTTCAATTTTACTCTAAAATCCTCAATGCAAACCTTATGGAAACATCTAAACAGAACTCCCCACATGATCCTGAGATGTTTGACACCGGTTATATCACTCAGGTATTCAAAATAAAAAAAGTGATTTCTCAGTGCATACTGCGCTTTGGAATTGAAAGAAGTATACACTACAATTTTACTCAAAGGTACTGACTGCAAACCTTATGGAGGCTCTTAATATAACTCTCCACATGATCCTGAGATGTTTGGCAGTTGTTATATCACTCTGCTATTCAAGACAAAAAAGTTGATATCTCAATGCATGAAGTGGTTTGGAACTAAAAGTATACATTACAATTTTACTCTAAATTCCTGAAGGCAAACATTATGGAAACATCTAAACATAACTCCCCACGTGATCCTGAGATGTTTGACACCGGTTATATCACTCAGCTATTCAAGATAAAAAAGTTGATTTCTCAGTGCATACTGTGCTTTGGCATTGAATGAAGCATACATTTCAATTTTACTCAAAGGTACTGACTGCAAACCTTATGGAGTCATCTTAATATAACTCTCCACATGATCCTGAGATGTTTGACAGTTGTTATATCACTCAGATATTCAAGACAAAAAAGTTGATTTCTCAACACATGAAGTGCTTTGGAACTTAAAGTATATATTTCAATTTTACTCTAAATTCCTCAATGCAAACCTTATGGAAACATCTAAACATAACTCCCCACATGATCCTGAGATGTTTGACACCGGTTATATCATTCAGGTATTCAAGATAAAAAAGTTGATTTCTCAGTGCATACTGTGCTTTGGCATTGAATGAAGCATACATTTCAATTTTACTCAAAGGTACTGACTGCAAACCTTATGGAGTCATCTTAATATAACTCTCCACATGATCCTGAGATGTTTGGCAGTTGTTATATCACTCAGCTATTCAAGACAAAAAAGTTGATATCTCAATGCTTGATGTGTTTTGGAACTAAAAGTATACATTACAATTTTACTCTAAATTCCTCAATGCAAACCTTATGGAAATATCTAAACATAACTCCCCACATGATCCTGAGATGTTTGACATTTGTTATATCACTCAGGTATTCGAGACAAAAAAGTTGATTTCTCTCAGCATGCAATGCTTTGGCACTAAAAGAATATATTTTAATTTTACTATGAAGTACTGAATGCAAACCTTTTGGAAACATGTTAACATCACTCCCCAAATGTTCCTGAACTGTTTGACACCTGTTACAACTCTCAGGTATTCAAGATAAAAAAGATGATTTCTCAGTGCATACTGTGCTTTGGCATTGAATGAAGCATACATTTCAATTTTACTCAAAGGTACTGACTGCAAACCTTATGGAGTCATCTGAATATAACTCTCCACATGATCCTGAGATGTTTAATAGTTGTTATATCACTCAGGTATTCAAGACAAAAAAGTTGATTTCTCAACGCATGAAGTGCTTTGGAACTTTAAGTATATATTTCAATTTTACTCTAAATTCCTCAATGCAAACCCTATGGAAACATCTAAACATAACTCCCCACAGTATCCTGAGATGTTTGACACCGGTTATATCATTCAGGTATTCAAGATAAAAAAGTTGATTTCTCAGTGCATACTGTGCTTTGGCATTGAATGAAGCATACATTTCAATTTTACTCAAAGGTACTGACTGCAAACCTTATGGAGTCATCTTAATATAACTCTCCACATGATCCTGAGATGTTTGGCAGTTGTTATATCACTCTGCTATTCAAGACAAAAAAGTTGATCTCTCAATGCATGAAGCGGTTTGGAACTAACAGTATATATATCAATTTTACTCTAAATTCCTCAATGCAAACCTTATGCAAACATCTAATCATAAGTCCCTGCATGATCCTGAGATGTTTGACTCTGGTTATATCACTCTGGTATTCAAGATAAAAAAGTTGATTTCTCAGTGCATACTGTGATTTGGCATTGAATGAAGCATACATTTCAATTTTACTCAAAGGTACTGACTGCAAACCTTATGGAAATATCTAAACATAACTCCCCACATGATCCTGAGATGTTTGACATTTGTTATATCACTCAGGTATTCAAAACAAAAAATTTGATTTCTCAGTGCATGCAATGCTTTGGCAGTAAAAGTATATATTTCAATTTTACTCTGAAGTACTGAATGCCAACCTTATGGAAAGATGTTAACATCACTCTCCACATGATTCTGAGATGTTTGACACCTGTTACATCACTCAGGTACTCAGGATAAAAAAGTTGATTTCTCTTTGCATACAGTGCTTTGGCATTGAAAGAAGCATACATTTCAATTTTACTCAAAGGTACTGACTGCAAACATTATGGAGTCATCTGAATATAACTCTCCACATGATCCTGAGATGTTTGACAGTTGTTATATCACTCAGATATTCAAGACAAAAAAGTTGATTTCTCAACACATGAAGTGCTTTGGAACTTAAAGTATATATTTCAATTTTACTCTAAATTCCTCAATGCAAACCTTATGGAAACATCTAAACATAACTCCCCACATGATCCTGAGATGTTTGACACCGGTTATATCATTCAGGTATTCAAGATAAAAAAGTTGATTTCTCAGTGCATACTGTGCTTTGGCATTGAATGAAGCATACATTTCAATTTTACTCAAAGGTACTGACTGCAAACCTTATGGAGTCATCTTAATATAACTCTCCACATCATCTTGAGATGTTTGGCAGTTGTTATATCACTCAGCTATTCAAGACAAAAAAGTTGATATCTCAATGCATGATGTGCTTTGGAACTAAAAGTATACATTACAATTTTACTCTAAATTCTTCAATGCAAACCTTATGGAAATATCTAAACATAACTCCCCACATGATCCTGAGATGTTTGACATTTGTTATATCACTCAGGTATTCGAGACAAAAAAGTTGATTTCTCTCAGCATGCAATGCTTTGGCACTAAAAGAATATATTTCAATTTTACTATGAAGTACTGAATGCAAACCTTTTGGAAACATGTTAACATCACTCCCCAAATGTTCCTGAACTGTTTGACACCTGTTACATCTCTCAGGTATTCAAGATAAAAAAGATGATTTCTCAGTGCATACTGTGCTTTGGCATTGAATGAAGCATACATTTCAATTTTACTCAAAGGTACTGACTGCAAACCTTATGGAGTCATCTTAATATAACTCTCCACATGATCCTGAGATGTTTGACAGTTGTTATATCACTCAGGCATTCAGGACAAAAAAGTTGATTTCTCAACACATGAAGTGCTTTGGAACTTAAAGTATATATTTCAATTTTACTCTAAAATCCTCAATGCAAACCTTATGGAAACATCTAAACAGAACTCCCCACATGATCCTGAGATGTTTGACACCGGTTATATCACTCAGGTATTCAAAATAAAAAAAGTGATTTCTCAGTGCATACTGCGCTTTGGAATTGAAAGAAGTATACACTACAATTTTACTCAAAGGTACTGACTGCAAACCTTATGGAGGCTCTTAATATAACTCTCCACATGATCCTGAGATGTTTGGCAGTTGTTATATCACTCTGCTATTCAAGACAAAAAAGTTGATATCTCAATGCATGAAGTGGTTTGGAACTAAAAGTATACATTACAATTTTACTCTAAATTCCTGAAGGCAAACATTATGGAAACATCTAAACATAACTCCCCACGTGATCCTGAGATGTTTGACACCGGTTATATCACTCAGCTATTCAAGATAAAAAAGTTGATTTCTCAGTGCATACTGTGCTTTGGCATTGAATGAAGCATACATTTCAATTTTACTCAAAGGTACTGACTGCAAACCTTCTGGAGTCATCTTAATATAACTCTCCACATGATCCTGAGATGTTTGACAGTTGTTATATCACTCAGATATTCAAGACAAAAAAGTTGATTTCTCAACACATGAAGTGCTTTGGAACTTAAAGTATATATTTCAATTTTACTCTAAATTCCTCAATGCAAACCTTATGGAAACATCTAAACATAACTCCCCACATGATCCTGAGATGTTTGACACCGGTTATATCATTCAGGTATTCAAGATAAAAAAGTTGATTTCTCAGTGCATACTGTGCTTTGGCATTGAATGAAGCATACATTTCAATTTTACTCAAAGGTACTGACTGCAAACCTTATGGAGTCATCTTAATATAACTCTCCACATGATCCTGAGATGTTTGGCAGTTGTTATATCACTCAGCTATTCAAGACAAAAAAGTTGATATCTCAATGCTTGATGTGTTTTGGAACTAAAAGTATACATTACAATTTTACTCTAAATTCCTCAATGCAAACCTTATGGAAATATCTAAACATAACTCCCCACATGATCCTGAGATGTTTGACATTTGTTATATCACTCAGGTATTCGAGACAAAAAAGTTGATTTCTCTCAGCATGCAATGCTTTGGCACTAAAAGAATATATTTTAATTTTACTATGAAGTACTGAATGCAAACCTTTTGGAAACATGTTAACATCACTCCCCAAATGTTCCTGAACTGTTTGACACCTGTTACAACTCTCAGGTATTCAAGATAAAAAAGATGATTTCTCAGTGCATACTGTGCTTTGGCATTGAATGAAGCATACATTTCAATTTTACTCAAAGGTACTGACTGCAAACCTTATGGAGTCATCTGAATATAACTCTCCACATGATCCTGAGATGTTTAATAGTTGTTATATCACTCAGGTATTCAAGACAAAAAAGTTGATTTCTCAACGCATGAAGTGCTTTGGAACTTTAAGTATATATTTCAATTTTACTCTAAATTCCTCAATGCAAACCCTATGGAAACATCTAAACATAACTCCCCACAGTATCCTGAGATGTTTGACACCGGTTATATCATTCAGGTATTCAAGATAAAAAAGTTGATTTCTCAGTGCATACTGTGCTTTGGCATTGAATGAAGCATACATTTCAATTTTACTCAAAGGTACTGACTGCAAACCTTATGGAGTCATCTTAATATAACTCTCCACATGATCCTGAGATGTTTGGCAGTTGTTATATCACTCTGCTATTCAAGACAAAAAAGTTGATCTCTCAATGCATGAAGCGGTTTGGAACTAACAGTATATATATCAATTTTACTCTAAATTCCTCAATGCAAACCTTATGCAAACATCTAATCATAAGTCCCTGCATGATCCTGAACTGTTTGACACCTGTTACATCTCTCAGGTATTCAAGATAAAAAAGATGATTTCTCAGTGCATACTGTGCTTTGGCATTGAATGAAGCATACATTTCAATTTTACTGAAAGGTACTGACTGCAAACCTTATGGAAATATCTAAACATAACTCCCCACATGATCCTGAGATGTTTGACATTGGTTATATCACTCAGGTATTCAAAACAAAAAATTTGATTTCTCAGTGCATGCAATGCTTTGGCAGTAAAAGTATATATTTCAATTTTACTCTGAAGTACTGAATGCCAACCTTATGGAAAGATGTTAACATCACTCTCCACATGATTCTGAGATGTTTAACACCTGTTACATCACTCAGGTACTCAGGATAAAAAAGTTGATTTCTCTTTGCATACAGTGCTTTGGCATTGAAAGAAGCATACATTTCAATTTTACTCAAAGGTACTGACTGCAAACATTATGGAGTCATCTGAATATAACTCTCCACATGATCCTGAGATGTTTGACAGTTGTTATATCACTCAGATATTCAAGACAAAAAAGTTGATTTCTCAACACATGAAGTGCTTTGGAACTTAAAGTATATATTTCAATTTTACTCTAAATTCCTCAATGCAAACCTTATGGAAACATCTAAACATAACTCCCCACATGATCCTGAGATGTTTGACACCGGTTATATCATTCAGGTATTCAAGATAAAAAAGTTGATTTCTCAGTGCATACTGTGCTTTGGCATTCAATGAAGCATACATTTCAATTTTACTCAAAGTTACTGACTGCAAACCTTATGGAGTCATCTTAATATAACTCTCCACATGATCCTGAGATGTTTGGCAGTTGTTATATCACTCAGCTATTCAAGACAAAAAAGTTGATATCTCAAAGCATGATGTGTTTTGGAACTAAAAGTATACATTACAATTTTACTCTAAATTCCTCAATGCAAACCTTATGGAAATATCTAAACATAACTCCCCACATGATCCTGAGATGTTTGACATTTGTTATATCACTCAGGTATTCAAAACAAAAAATTTGATTTCTCAGTGCATGCAATGCTTTGGCAGTAAAAGTATATATTTCAATTTTACTCTGAAGTACTGAATGCCAACCTTATGGAAAGATGTTAACATCACTCTCCACATGATTCTGAGATGTTTGACACCTGTTACATCACTCAGGTACTCAGGATAAAAAAGTTGATTTCTCATTGCATACAGTGCTTTGGCATTGAAAGAAGCATACATTTCCATTTTACTCAAAGGTACTGACTGCAAACATTATGGAGTCATCTGAATATAACTCTCCACATGATCCTGAGATGTTTAATAGTTGTTATATCACTCAGGTATTCAAGATAAAAAAGTTGATTTCTCAACGCATGAAGTGCTTTGGAACTTTAAGTATATATTTCAATTTTACTCTAAATTCCTCAATGCAAACCTTATGGAAACATCTAAACAGAACTCCCCACAATATCCTGAGATGTTTGACACCGGTTATATCACTCAGGTATTCAAAATAAAAAAAGTGATTTCTCAGTGCATACTGCGCTTTGGAATTGAAAGAAGTATACACTACAATTTTACTCAAAGGTACTGACTGCAAACCTTATGGAGGCTCTTAATATAACTCTCCACATGATCCTCAGATGTTTGGCAGTTGTTATATCACTCAGGTATTCAAGACAGAAAAGTTGATATCTCAATGCATGAAGTGGTTTGGAACTAAAAGTATAGATTACAATTTTACTCTAAATTCCTGAAGGCAAACATTATGGAAACATCTAAACATAACTCCCCACGTGATCCTGAGATGTTTGACACCGGTTATATCACTCAGCTATTCAAGATAAAAAAGTTGATTTCTCAGTGCATAGTGTGCTTTGGCATTGAATGAAGCATACATTTCAATTTTACTCAAAGGTACTGACTGCAAACCTTCTGGAGTCATCTTAATATAACTCTCCACATGATCCTGAGATGTTTGACAGTTGTTATATCACTCAGATATTCAAGACAAAAAAGTTGATTTCTCAACACATGAAGTGCTTTGGAACTTAAAGTATATATTTCAATTTTACTCTAAATTCCTCAATGCAAACCTTATGGAAACATCTAAACATAACTCCCCACATGATCCTGAGATGTTTGACACCGGTTATATCATTCAGGTATTCAAGATAAAAAAGTTGATTTCTCAGTGCATACTGTGCTTTGGCTTTGAATGAAGCATACATTTTAATTTTACTCAAAGGTACTGCCTGCAAACCTTATGGAGTCATCTTAATATAACTCTCCACATGATCCTGAGATGTTTGGCAGTTGTTATATCACTCAGCTATTCAAGACAAAAAAGTTGATATCTCAATGCATGATGTGCTTTGGAACTAAAAGTATACATTACAATTTTACTCTAAATTCCTCAATGCAAACCTTATGGAAATATCTAAACATAACTCCCCACATGATCCTGAGATGTTTGACATTTGTTATATCACTCAGGTATTCGAGACAAAAAAGTTGATTTCTCTCAGCATGCAATGCTTTGGCACTAAAAGAATATATTTCAATTTTACTATCAAGTACTGAATGCAAACCTTTTGGAAACATGTTAACATCACTCCCCAAATGTTCCTGAACTGTTTGACACCTGTTACAACTCTCAGGTATTCAAGATAAAAAAGATGATTTCTCAGTGCATACTGTGCTTTGGCATTGAATGAAGCATACATTTCAATTTTACTCAAAGGTACTGACTGCAAACCTTATGGAGTCATCTTAATATAACTCTCCACATGATCCTGAGATGTTTGGCAGTTGTTATATCACTCAGCTATTCAAGACAAAAAAGTTGATATCTCAATGCATGATGTGGTTTGGAACTAAAAGTATACATTACAATTTTACTCTAAAATCCTCAATGCAAACCTTATGGAAATAACTAAACATAACTCCCCACATGATCCTGAGGTGCTTGACATTTGTTATATCACTCAGGTATTCGAGACAAAAAAGTTGATTTCTCTCAGCATGCAATGCTTTGGCACTAAAAGAATATATTTCAATTTTACTATGAAGTACTGAATGCAAACCTTTTGGAAACATGTTAACATCACTCCCCAAATGTTCCTGAACTGTTTGACACCTGTTACATCTCTCAGGTATTCAAGATAAAAAAGATGATTTCTCAGTGCATACTGTGCTTTGGCATTGAATGAAGCATACATTTCAATTTTACTCAAAGGTACTGACTGCAAACCTTATGGAGTCATCTTAATATAACTCTCCACATGATCCTGAGATGTTTGACAGTTGTTATATCACTCAGGCATTCAGCACAAAAAAGTTGATTTCTCAACACTTGAAGTGCTTTGGAACTTAAAGTATATATTTCAATTTTACTCTAAAATCCTCAATGCAAACCTTATGGAAACATCTAAACAGAACTCCCCACATGATCCTGAGATGTTTGACACCGGTTATATCACTCAGGTATTCAAAATAAAATAAGTGATTTCTCAGTGCATACTGCGCTTTGGAATTGAAAGAAGTATACACTACAATTTTACTCAAAGGTACTGACTGCAAACCTTATGGAGGCTCTTAATATAACTCTCCACATGATCCTGAGATGTTTGGCAGTTGTTATATCACTCTGCTATTCAAGACAAAAAAGTTGATATCTCAATGCATGAAGTGGTTTGGAACTAAAAGTATACATTACAATTTTACTCTAAATTCCTGAAGGCAAACATTATGGAAACATCTAAACATAACTCCCCACGTGATCCTGAGATGTTTGACACCGGTTATATCACTCAGCTATTCAAGATAAAAAAGTTGATTTCTCAGTGCATACTGTGCTTTGGCATTGAATGAAGCATACATTTCAATTTTACTCAAAGGTACTGACTGCAAACCTTAAGGAGTCATCTTAATATAACTCTCCACATGATCCTGAGATGTTTGACAGTTGTTATATCACTCAGATATTCAAGACAAAAAAGTTGATTTCTCAACACATGAAGTGCTTTGGAACTTAAAGTATATATTTCAATTTTACTCTAAATTCCTCAATGCAAACCTTATGGAAACATCTAAACATAACTCCCCACATGATCCTGAGATGTTTGACACCGGTTATATCATTCAGGTATTCAAGATAAAAAAGTTGATTTCTCAGTGCATACTGTGCTTTGGCATTGAATGAAGCATACATTTCAATTTTACTCAAAGGTACTGACTGCAAACCTTATGGAGTCATCTTAATATAACTCTCCACATGATCCTGAGATGTTTAATAGTTGTTATATCAATCAGGTATTCAAGACAAAAAAGTTGATTTCTCAACGCATGAAGTGCTTTGGAACTTTAAGTATATATTTCAATTTTACTCTAAATTCCTCAATGCAAACCCTATGGAAACATCTAAACATAACTCCCCACAGTATCCTGAGATGTTTGACACCGGTTATATCATTCAGGTATTCAAGATAAAAAAGTTGATTTCTCAGTGCATACTGTGCTTTGGCATTGAATGAAGCATACATTTCAATTTTACTCAAAGGTACTGACTGCAAACCTTATGGAGTCATCTTAATATAACTCTCCACATGATCCTGAGATGTTTGGCAGTTGTTATATCACTCAGCTATTCAAGACAAAAAAGTTGATATCTCAATGCATGATGTGCTTTGGAACTAAAAGTATACATTACAATTTTACTCTAAATTCCTCAATGCAAACCTTATGGAAATATCTAAACATAACTCCCCACATGATCCTGAGATGCTTGACATTTGTTATATCACTCAGGTATTCGAGACAAAAAAGTTGATTTCTCTCAGCATGCAATGCTTTGGCACTAAAAGAATATATTTCAATTTTACTATGAAGTACTGAATGCAAACCTTTTGGAAACATGTTAACATCACTCCCCAAATGTTCCTGAACTGTTTGACACCTGTTACATCTCTCAGGTATTCAAGATAAAAAAGATGATTTCTCAGTGCATACTGTGCTTTGGCATTGAATGAAGCATACATTTCAATTTTACTCAAAGGTACTGACTGCAAACCTTATGGAGTCATCTTAATATAACTCTCCACATGATCCTGAGATGTTTGGCAGTTGTTATATCACTCTGCTATTCAAGACAAAAAAGTTGATCTCTCAATGCATGAAGCGGTTTGGAACTAACAGTATATATATCAATTTTACTCTAAATTCCTCAATGCAAACCTTATGCAAACATCTAATCATAAGTCCCTGCATGATCCTGAGATGTTTGACTCTGGTTATATCACTCTGGTATTCAAGATAAAAAAGTTGATTTCTCAGTGCATACTGTGATTTGGCATTGAATGAAGCATACATTTCAATTTTACTCAAAGGTACTGACTGCAAACCTTATGGAAATATCTAAACATAACTCCCCACATGATCCTGAGATGTTTGACATTTGTTATATCACTCAGGTATTCAAAACAAAAAATTTGATTTCTCAGTGCATGCAATGCTTTGGCAGTAAAAGTATATATTTCAATTTTACTCTGAAGTACTGAATGCCAACCTTATGGAAAGATGTTAACATCACTCTCCACATGATTCTGAGATGTTTGACACCTGTTACATCACTCAGGTACTCAGGATAAAAAAGTTGATTTCTCTTTGCATACAGTGCTTTGGCATTGAAAGAAGCATACATTTCAATTTTACTCAAAGGTACTGACTGCAAACATTATCGAGTCATCTGAATATAACTCTCAACATGATCCTGAGATGTTTAATAGTTGTTATATCACTCAGGTATTCAAGATAAAAAAGTTGATTTCTCAACGCATGAAGTGCTTTGGAACTTTAAGTATATATTTCAATTTTACTCTAAATTCCTCAATGCAAACCTTATGGAAACATCTAAACAGAACTCCCCACAATATCCTGAGATGTTTGACACCGGTTATATCATTCAGGTATTCAAGATAAAAAAGTTGATTTCTCAGTGCATACTGTGCTTTGGCATTGAATGAAGCATACATTTCAATTTTACTCAAAGGTACTGCCTGCAAACCTTATGGAGTCATCTTAATATAACTCTCCACATGATCCTGAGATGTTTGGCAGTTGTTATATCACTCAGCTATTCAGAACAAAAAAGTTGATATCTCAATGCATGATGTGCTTTGGAACTAAAAGTATACATTACAATTTTACTCTAAATTCCTCAATGCAAACCTTATGGAAATATCTAAACATAACTCCCCAGATGATCCTGAGATGTTTGACATTTGTTATATCACTCAGGTATTCGAGACAAAAAAGTTGATTTCTCTCAGCATGCAATGCTTTGGCACTAAAAGAATATATTTCAATTTTACTATGAAGTACTGAATGCAAACCTTTTGGAAACATGTTAACATCACTCCCCAAATGTTCCTGAACTGTTTGACACCTGTTACAACTCTCAGGTATTCAAGATAAAAAAGATGATTTCTCAGTGCATACTGTGCTTTGGCATTGAATGAAGCATACATTTCAATTTTACTCAAAGGTACTGACTGCAAACCTTATGGAGTCATCTTAATATAACTCTCCACATGATCCTGAGATGTTTGGCAGTTGTTATATCACTCAGCTATTCAAGACAAAAAAGTTGATATCTCAATGCATGATGTGGTTTGGAACTAAAAGTATACATTACAATTTTACTCTAAAATCCTCAATGCAAACCTTATGGAAATAACTAAACATAACTCCCCACATGATCCTGAGGTGCTTGACATTTGTTATATCACTCAGGTATTCGAGACAAAAAAGTTGATTTCTCTCAGCATGCAATGCTTTGGTACTAAAAGAATATATTTCAATTTTACTATGAAGTACTGAATGCAAACCTTTTGGAAACATGTTAACATCACTCCCCAAATGTTCCTGAACTGTTTGACACCTGTTACATCTCTCAGGTATTCAAGATAAAAAAGATGATTTCTCAGTGCATACTGTGCTTTGGCATTGAATGAAGCATACATTTCAATTTTACTCAAAGGTACTGACTGCAAACCTTATGGAGTCATCTTAATATAACTCTCCACATGATCCTGAGATGTTTGGCAGTTGTTATATCACATAGATATTCAAGACAAAAAAGTTGATATCTCAATGCATGATGTGCTTTGGAACTAAAAGTATACATTACAATTTTACTCTAAATTCCTCATGCAAACCTTATGGAAATATCTAAACATAACTCCCCACATGATCCTGAGATGCTTGACATTTGTTATATCACTCAGGTATTCGAGACAAAAAAGTTGATTTCTCTCAGCATGCAATGCTTTGGCACTGAAAGAATATATTTCAATTTTACTATGAAGTACTGAATGCAAACCTTTTGGAAACATGTTAACATCACTCCCCAAATGTTCCTGAACTGTTTGACACCTGTTACATCTCTCAGGTATTCAAGATAAAAAAGATGATTTCTCAGTGCATACTGTGCTTTGACATTGAATGAAGCATACATTTCAATTTTACTCAAAGGTACTGACTGCAAACCTTATGGAGTCATCTTAATATAACTCTCCACATGATCCTGAGATGTTTGACAGTTGTTATATCACTCAGGCATTCAGCACAAAAAAGTTGATTTCTCACACATGAAGTGCTTTGGAACTTAAAGTATATATTTCAATTTTACTCTAAAATCCTCAATGCAAACCTTATGGAAACATCTAAACAGAACTCCCCACATGATCCTGAGATGTTTGACACCGGTTATATCACTCAGGTATTCAAAATAAAATAAGTGATTTCTCAGTGCATACTGCGCTTTGGAATTGAAAGAAGTATACACTACAATTTTACTCAAAGGTACTGACTGCACACCTTATGGAGGCTCTTAATATAACTCTCCACATGATCCTGAGATGTTTGGCAGTTGTTATATCACTCTGCTATTCAAGACAAAAAAGTTGATATCTCAATGCATGAAGTGGTTTGGAACTAAAAGTATACATTACAATTTTACTCTAAATTCCTGAAGGCAAACATTATGGAAACATCTAAACATAACTCCCCACGTGATCCTGAGATGTTTGACACCGTTTATATCACTCAGCTATTCAAGATAAAAAAGTTGATTTCTCAGTGCATACTGTGCTTTGGCATTGAATGAAGCATACATTTCAATTTTACTCAAAGGTACTGACTGCAAACCTTATGGAGTCATCTTAATATAACTCTCCACATGATCCTGAGATGTTTGACAGTTGTTATATCACTCAGATATTCAAGACAAAAAAGTTGATTTCTAACACATGAAGTGCTTTGGAACTTAAAGTATATATTTCAATTTTACTCTAAATTCCTCAATGCAAACCTTATGGAAACATCTAAACATAACTCCCCCACATGATCCTGAGATGTTTGACACCGGTTATATCATTCAGGTATTCAAGATAAAAAAGTTGATTTCTCAGTGCATACTGTGCTTTGGCATTGAATGAAGCATACATTTCAATTTACTCAAAGGTACTGACTGCAAAACCTTATGGAGTCATCTTAATATAACTCTCCACATGATCCTGAGATGTTTAATAGTTGTTATATCAATCAGGTATTCAAGACAAAAAAGTTGATTTCTCAACGCATGAAGTGCTTTGGAACTTTAAGTATATATTTCAATTTTACTCTAAATTCCTCAATGCAAACCCTATGGAAACATCTAAACATAACTCCCCACAGTATCCTGAGATGTTTGACACCGGTTATATCATTCAGGTATTCAAGATAAAAAAGTTGATTTCTCAGTGCATACTGTGCTTTGGCATTGAATGAAGCATACATTTCAATTTTACTCAAAGGTACTGACTGCAAACCTTATGGAGTCATCTTAATATAACTCTCCACATGATCCTGAGATGTTTGGCAGTTGTTATATCACTCAGCTATTCAAGACAAAAAAAGTTGATATCTCAATGCATGATGTGCTTTGGAACTAAAAGTATGGATTACAATTTTACTCTAAATTCCTCAATGCAAACCTTATGGAAATATCTAAACATAACTCCCCACATGATCCTGAGATGCTTGACATTTGTTATATCACTCAGGTATTCGAGACAAAAAAGTTGATTTCTCTCAGCATGCAATGCTTTGGCACTAAAAGAATATATTTCAATTTTACTATGAAGTACTGAATGCAAACCTTTTGGAAACATGTTAACATCACTCCCCAAATGTTCCTGAACTGTTTGACACCTGTTACATCTCTCAGTATTCAAGATAAAAAAGATGATTTCTCAGTGCATACTGTGCTTTGGCATTGAATGAAGCATACATTTCAATTTTAACTCAAAGGTACTGACTGCAAACCTTATGGAGTCATCTTAATATAACTCTCCACATGATCCTGAGATGTTTGGCAGTTGTTATATCACTCTGCTATTCAAGACAAAAAAGTTGATCTCTCAATGCATGAAGCGGTTGGAACTAACAGTATATATATCAATTTTACTCTAAACTCCTCAATGCAAACCTTATGCAAACATCTAATCATAAGTCCCTGCATGATCCTGAGATGTTTGACATTTGTTATATCACTCAGGTTTTCAAACAAAAAATTTGATTTCTCAGTGCATGCAATGCTTTGGCAGTAAAAGTATATATTTCAATTTTACTCTGAAGTACTGAATGCCAACCTTATGGAAAGATGTTAACATCACTCTCCACATGATTCTGAGATGTTTGACACCTGTTACATCACTCAGGTACTCAGGATAAAAAAGTTGATTTCTCTTTGCATACAGTGCTTTGGCATTGAAAGAAGCATACATTTCAATTTTACTCAAAGGTACTGACTGCAAACATTATGGAGTCATCTGAATATAACTCTCCACATGATCCTGAGATGTTTAATAGTTGTTATATCACTCAGGTATTCAAGATAAATAAGTTGATTTCTCAACGCATGAAGTGCTTTGGAACTTTAAGTATATATTTCAATTTTACTCTAAATTCCTCAATGCAAACCTTATGGAAACATCTAAACAGAACTCCCCACAATATCCTGAGATGTTTGACACCGGTTATATCACTCAGGTATTCAAAATAAAAAAGTGATTTCTCAGTGCATACTGCGCTTTGGAATTGAAAGAAGTATACACTACAATTTTACTCAAAGGTACTGACTGCAAACCTTATGGAGGCTCTTAATATAACTCTCCACATGATCCTCAGATGTTTGGCAGTTGTTATATCACTCAGGTATTCAAGACAAAAAAGTTGATATCTCAATGCATGAAGTGGTTTGGAACTAAAAGTATAGATTACAATTTTACTCTAAATTCCTGAAGGCAAACATTATGGAAACATCTAAACATAACTCCCCACGTGATCCTGAGATGTTTGACACCGGTTATATCACTCAGCTATTCAAGATAAAAAAGTTGATTTCTCAGTGCATAGTGTGCTTTGGCATTGAATGAAGCATACATTTCAATTTTACTCAAAGGTACTGACTGCAAACCTTCTGGAGTCATCTTAATATAACTCTCCACATGATCCTGAGATGTTTGACAGTTGTTATATCACTCAGATATTCAAGACAAAAAAGTTGATTTCTCAACACATGAAGTGCTTTGGAACTTAAAGTATATATTTCAATTTTACTCTAAATTCCTCAATGCAAACCTTATGGAAACATCTAAACATAACTCCCCACATGATCCTGAGATGTTTGACACCGGTTATATCATTCAGGTATTCAAGATAAAAAAGTTGATTTCTCAGTGCATACTGTGCTTTGGCATTGAATGAAGCATACATTTCAATTTTACTCAAAGGTACTGACTGCAAACCTTATGGAGTCATCTTAATATAACTCTCCACATGATCCTGAGATGTTTGACAGTTGTTATATCACTCAGGCATTCAGGACAAAAAAGTTGATTTCTCAACACATGAAGTGCTTTGGAACTTAAAGTATATATTTCAATTTTACTCTAAAATCCTCAATGCAAACCTTATGGAAACATCTAACAGAACTCCCCACATGATCCTGACATGTTTGACACCGGTTATATCACTCAGGTATTCAAAATAAAAAAAGTGATTTCTCAGTGCATACTGCGCTTTGGAATTGAAAGAAGTATACACTACAATTTTACCAAAGGTACTGACTGCAAACCTTATGGAGGCTCTTAATATAACTCTCCACATGATCCTGAGATGTTTGGCAGTTGTTATATCACTCTGCTATTCAAGACAAAAAAGTTGATATCTCAATGCATGAAGTGGTTTGGAACTAAAAGTATACATTACAATTTTACTCTAAATTCCTCAATGCAAACCCTATGGAAACATCTAAACATAACTCCCCACAGTATCCTGAGATGTTTGACACCGGTTATATCATTCAGGTATTCAAGATAAGAAAGTTGATTTCTCAGTGCATACTGTGCTTTGGCATTGTATGAAGCATACATTTCAATTTTACTCAAAGGTACTGACTGCAAACCTTATGGAGTCATCTTAATATAAACTCTCCACATGATCCTGAGATGTTTGGCAGTTGTTATATCACTCAGCTATTCAAGACAAAAAAAGTTGATATCTCAATGCATGATGTGCTTTGGAACTAAAAGTATGGATTACAATTTTACTCTAAATTCCTCATGCAAAACCTTATGGAAATATCTAAACATAACTCCCCACATGATCCTGAGATGCTTGACATTTGTTATATTACTCAGGTATTCGAGACAAAAAAGTTGATTTCTCTCAGCATGCAATGCTTTGGCACTAAAAGAATATATTTCAATTTTACTATGAAGTACTGAATGCAAACCTTTTGGAAACATGTTAACATCACTCCCCAAATGTTCCTGAACTGTTTAGGAAACATATAACCTGTTTACATC
Organism: Mobula birostris; assembly: GCF_030028105.1. Lineage (NCBI taxonomy): Eukaryota > Metazoa > Chordata > Chondrichthyes > Myliobatiformes > Myliobatidae > Mobula > Mobula birostris. The sequence continues at coordinate 98,889 of NW_027278537.1, read as the reverse complement.
TCTCAGGTATTCAAGATAAAAAAGATGATTTCTCAGTGCATACTGTGCTTTGGCATTGAATGAAGCATACATTTCAATTTTACTCAAAGGTACTGACTGCAACCTTATGGAGTCATCTTAATATAACTCTCCACATGATCCTGAGATGTTTGGCAGTTGTTATATCACTCTGCTATTCAAGACAAAAAAGTTGATCTCTCAATGCATGAAGCGGTTTGGAACTAACAGTATATATATCAATTTTACTCTAAACTCCTCAATGCAAACCTTATGCAAACATCTAATGATAAGTCCCTGCATGATCCTGAGATGTTTGACATTTGTTATATCACTCAGGTATTCAAAACAAAAAATTTGATTTCTCAGTGCATGCAATGCTTTGGCAGTAAAAGTATATATTTCAATTTTACTCTGAAGTACTGAATGCCAACCTTATGGAAAGATGTTAACATCACTCTCCACATGATTCTGAGATGTTTGACACCTGTTACATCACTCAGGTACTCAGGATAAAAAAATTGATTTCTCTTTGCATACAGTGCTTTGGCATTGAAAGAAGCATACATTTCAATTTACTCAAAGGTACTGACTGCAAACATTATGGAGTCATCTGAATATAACTCTCCACATGATCCTGAGATGTTTAATAGTTGTTATATCACTCAGGTATTCAAGATAAAAAAGTTGATTTCTCAACGCATGAAGTGCTTTGGAACTTTAAGTATATATTTCAATTTTACTCTAAATTCCTCAATGCAAACCTTATGGAAACATCTAAACAGAACTCCCCACAATATCCTGAGATGTTTGACACCGGTTATATCACTCAGGTATTCAAAATAAAAAAAGTGATTTCTCAGTGCATACTGCGCTTTGGAATTGAAAGAAGTATACACTACAATTTTACTCAAAGGTACTGACTGCAAACCTTATGGAGGCTCTTAATATAACTCTCCACATGATCCTCAGATGTTTGGCAGTTGTTATATCACTCAGGTATTCAAGACAGAAAAGTTGATATCTCAATGCATGAAGTGGTTTGGAACTAAAAGTATAGATTACAATTTTACTCTAAATTCCTGAAGGCAAACATTATGGAAACATCTAAACATAACTCCCCACGTGATCCTGAGATGTTTGACACCGGTTATATCACTCAGCTATTCAAGATAAAAAAGTTGATTCTCAGTGCATAGTGTGCTTTGGCATTGAATGAAGCATACATTTCAATTTTACTCAAAGGTACTGACTGCAACCTTCTCTTAATATAACTCTCCACATGATCCTGAGATGTTTGACAGTTGTTATATCACTCAGATATTCAAGACAAAAAAGTTGATTTCTCAACACATGAAGTGCTTTGGAACTTAAAGTATATATTTCAATTTTACTCTAAATTCCTCAATGCAAACCTTATGGAAACATCTAAACATAACTCCCCACATGATCCTGAGATGTTTGACACCGGTTATATCATTCAGGTATTCAAGATAAAAAAGTTGATTTCTCAGTGCATACTGTGCTTTGGCATTGAATGAAGCATACATTTCAATTTTACTCAAAGGTACTGCCTGCAAACCTTATGGAGTCATCTTAATATAACTCTCCACATGATCCTGAGATGTTTGGCAGTTGTTATATCACTCAGCTATTCAAGACAAAAAAGTTGATATCTCAATGCATGATGTGCTTTGGAACTAAAAGTATACATTACAATTTTACTCTAAATTCTTCAATGCAAACCTTATGGAAATATCTAAACATAACTCCCCACATGATCCTGAGATGTTTGACATTTGTTATATCACTCAGGTATTCGAGACAAAAAAGTTGATTTCTCTCAGCATGCAATGCTTTGGCACTAAAAGAATATATTTCAATTTTACTATGAAGTACTGAATGCAAACCTTTTGGAAACATGTTAACATCACTCCCCAAATGTTCCTGAACTGTTTGACACCTGTTACAACTCTCAGGTATTCAAGATAAAAAAGATGATTTCTCAGTGCATACTGTGCTTTGGCATTGAATGAAGCATACATTTCAATTTTACTCAAAGGTACTGACTGCAAACCTTATGGAGTCATCTGAATATAACTCTCCACATGATCCTGAGATGTTTGGCAGTTGTTATATCACTCAGCTATTCAAGACAAAAAAGTTGATATCTCAATGCATGATGTGGTTTGGAACTAAAAGTATACATTACAATTTTACTCTAAAATCCTCAATGCAAACCTTATGGAAATAACTAAACATAACTCCCCACATGATCCTGAGGTGCTTGACATTTGTTATATCACTCAGGTATTCGAGACAAAAAAGTTGATTTCTCTCAGCATGCAATGCTTTGGCACTAAAAGAATATATTTCAATTTTACTATGAAGTACTGAATGCAAACCTTTTGGAAACATGTTAACATCACTCCCCAAATGTTCCTGAACTGTTTGACACCTGTTACATCTCTCAGGTATTCAAGATAAAAAAGATGATTTCTCAGTGCATACTGTGCTTTGGCATTGAATGAAGCATACATTTCAATTTTACTCAAAGGTACTGACTGCAAACCTTATGGAGTCATCTTAATATAACTCTCCACATGATCCTGAGATGTTTGGCAGTTGTTATATCACATAGATATTCAAGACAAAAAAGTTGATATCTCAATGCATGATGTGCTTTGGAACTAAAAGTATACATTACAATTTTACTCTAAATTCCTCAATGCAAACCTTATGGAAATATCTAAACATAACTCCCCACATGATCCTGAGATGCTTGACATTTGTTATATCACTCAGGTATTCGAGACAAAAAACTTGATTTCTCTCAGCATGCAATGCTTTGGCACTGAAAGAATATATTTCAATTTTACTATGAAGTACTGAATGCAAACCTTTTGGAAACATGTTAACATCACTCCCCAAATGTTCCTGAACTGTTTGACACCTGTTACAACTCTCAGGTATTCAAGATAAAAAAGATGATTTCTCAGTGCATACTGTGCTTTGGCATTGAATGAAGCATACATTTCAATTTTACTCAAAGGTACTGACTGCAAACCTTATGGAGTCATCTGAATATAACTCTCCACATGATCCTGAGATGTTTAATAGTTGTTATATCACTCAGGTATTCAAGACAAAAAAGTTGATTTCTCAACGCATGAAGTGCTTTGGAACTTTAAGTATATATTTCAATTTTACTCAAAATTCCTCAATGCAAACCCTATGGAAACATCTAAACATAACTCCCCACAGTATCCTGAGATGTTTGACACCGGTTATATCATTCAGGTATTCAAGATAAAAAAGTTGATTTCTCAGTGCATACTGTGCTTTGGCATTGAATGAAGCATACATTTCAATTTTACTCAAAGGTACTGACTGCAAACCTTATGGAGTCATCTTAATATAACTCTCCACATGATCCTGAGATGTTTGGCAGTTGTTATATCACTCTGCTATTCAAGACAAAAAAGTTGATCTCTCAATGCATGAAGCGGTTTGGAACTAACAGTATATATATCAATTTTACTCTAAATTCCTCAATGCAAACCTTATGCAAACATCTAATCATAAGTCCCTGCATGATCCTGAGATGTTTGACTCTGGTTATATCACTCTGGTATTCAAGATAAAAAAGTTGATTTCTCAGTGCATACTGTGATTTGGCATTGAATGAAGCATACATTTCAATTTTACTCAAAGGTACTGACTGCAAACCTTATGGAAATATCTAAACATAACTCCCCACATGATCCTGAGATGTTTGACATTTGTTATATCACTCAGGTATTCAAAACAAAAAATTTGATTTCTCAGTGCATGCAATGCTTTGGCAGTAAAAGTATATATTTCAATTTTACTCTGAAGTACTGAATGCCAACCTTATGGAAAGATGTTAACATCACTCTCCACATGATTCTGAGATGTTTGACACCTGTTACATCACTCAGGTACTCAGGATAAAAAAGTTGATTTCTCTTTGCATACAGTGCTTTGGCATTGAAAGAAGCATACATTTCAATTTTACTCAAAGGTACTGACTGCAAACATTATGGAGTCATCTGAATATAACTCTCCACATGATCCTGAGATGTTTGACAGTTGTTATATCACTCAGATATTCAAGACAAAAAAGTTGATTTCTCAACACATGAAGTGCTTTGGAACTTAAAGTATATATTTCAATTTTACTCTAAATTCCTCAATGCAAAACTTATGGAAACATCTAAACATAACTCCCCACATGATCCTGAGATGTTTGACACCGGTTATATCATTCAGGTATTCAAGATAAAAAAGTTGATTTCTCAGTGCATACTGTGCTTTGGCATTGAATGAAGCATACATTTCAATTTTACTCAAAGGTACTGACTGCAAACCTTATGGAGTCATCTTAATATAACTCTCCACATCATCTTGAGATGTTTGGCAGTTGTTATATCACTCAGCTATTCAAGACAAAAAAGTTGATATCTCAATGCATGATGTGCTTTGGAACTAAAAGTATACATTACAATTTTACTCTAAATTCTTCAATGCAAACCTTATGGAAATATCTAAACATAACTCCCCACATGATCCTGAGATGTTTGACATTTGTTATATCACTCAGGTATTCGAGACAAAAAAGTTGATTTCTCTCAGCATGCAATGCTTTGGCAGTAAAAGAATATATTTCAATTTTACTATGAAGTACTGAATGCAAACCTTTTGGAAACATGTTAACATCACTCCCCAAATGTTCCTGAACTGTTTGACACCTGTTACATCTCTCAGGTATTCAAGATAAAAAAGATGATTTCTCAGTGCATACTGTGCTTTGGCATTGAATGAAGCATACATTTCAATTTTACTCAAAGGTACTGACTGCAAACCTTATGGAGTCATCTTAATATAACTCTCCACATGATCCTGAGATGTTTGACAGTTGTTATATCACTCAGGCATTCAGGACAAAAAAGTTGATTTCTCAACACATGAAGTGCTTTGGAACTTAAAGTATATATTTCAATTTTACTCTAAAATCCTCAATGCAAACCTTATGGAAACATCTAAACAGAACTCCCCACATGATCCTGAGATGTTTGACACCGGTTATATCACTCAGGTATTCAAAATAAAAAAAGTGATTTCTCAGTGCATACTGCGCTTTGGAATTGAAAGAAGTATACACTACAATTTTACTCAAAGGTACTGACTGCAAACCTTATGGAGGCTCTTAATATAACTCTCCACATGATCCTGAGATGTTTGGCAGTTGTTATATCACTCTGCTATTCAAGACAAAAAAGTTGATATCTCAATGCATGAAGTGGTTTGGAACTAAAAGTATATATTTCAATTTTACTCTAAATTCCTCAATGCAAACCTTATGGAAACATCTAAACATAACTCCCCACATGATCCTGAGATGTTTGACACCGGTTATATCACTCAGCTATTCAAGATAAAAAAGTTGATTTCTCAGTGCATACTGTGCTTTGGCATTGAATGAAGCATACATTTCAATTTTACTCAAAGGTACTGACTGCAAACCTTATGGAGTCATCTTAATATAACTCTCCACATGATCCTGAGATGTTTGACAGTTGTTATATCACTCAGATATTCAAGACAAAAAAGTTGATTTCTCAACACATGAAGTGCTTTGGAACTTAAAGTATATATTTCAATTTTACTCTAAATTCCTCAATGCAAACCTTATGGAAACATCTAAACATAACTCCCCACATGATCCTGAGATGTTTGACACCGGTTATATCATTCAGGTATTCAAGATAAAAAAGTTGATTTCTCAGTGCATACTGTGCTTTGGCATTGAATGAAGCATACATTTCAATTTTACTCAAAGGTACTGACTGCAAACCTTATGGAGTCATCTTAATATAACTCTCCACATGATCCTGAGATGTTTGGCAGTTGTTATATCACTCAGCTATTCAAGACAAAAAAGTTGATATCTCAATGCATGATGTGCTTTGGAAATAAAAGTATACATTACAATTTTACTCTAAATTCCTCAATGCAAACCTTATGGAAATATCTAAACATAACTCCCCACATGATCCTGAGATGCTTGACATTTGTTATACCACTCAGGTATTCGAGACAAAAAAGTTGATTTCTCTCAGCATGCAATGCTTTGGCACTAAAAGAATATATTTCAATTTTACTATGAAGTACTGAATGCAAACCTTTTGGAAACATGTTAACATCACTCCCCAAATGTTCCTGAACTGTTTGACACCTGTTACATCTCTCAGGTATTCAAGATAAAAAAGATGATTTCTCAGTGCATACTGTGCTTTGGCATTGAATGAAGCATACATTTCAATTTTACTCAAAGGTACTGACTGCAAACCTTATGGAGTCATCTTAATATAACTCTCCACATGATCCTGAGATGTTTGGCAGTTGTTATATCACTCTGCTATTCAAGACAAAAAAGTTGATCTCTCAATGCATGAAGCGGTTTGGAACTAACAGTATATATATCAATTTTACTCTAAACTCCTCAATGCAAACCTTATGCAAACATCTAATCATAAGTCCCTGCATGATCCTGAGATGTTTGACATTTGTTATATCACTCAGGTATTCAAAACAAAAAATTTGATTTCTCAGTGCATGCAATGCTTTGGCAGTAAAAGTATATATTTCAATTTTACTCTGAAGTACTGAATGCCAACCTTATGGAAAGATGTTAACATCACTCTCCACATGATTCTGAGATGTTTGACACCTGTTACATCACTCAGGTACTCAGGATAAAAAAGTTGATTTCTCTTTGCATACAGTGCTTTGGCATTGAAAGAAGCATACATTTCAATTTTACTCAAAGGTACTGACTGCAAACATTATGGAGTCATCTGAATATAACTCTCCACATGATCCTGAGATGTTTAATAGTTGTTATATCACTCAGGTATTCAAGATAAAAAAGTTGATTTCTCAACGCATGAAGTGCTTTGGAACTTTAAGTATATATTTCAATTTTACTCTAAATTCCTCAATGCAAACCTTATGGAAACATCTAAACAGAACTCCCCACAATATCCTGAGATGTTTGACACCGGTTATATCACTCAGGTATTCAAAATAAAAAAAGTGATTTCTCAGTGCATACTGCGCTTTGGAATTGAAAGAAGTATACACTACAATTTTACTCAAAGGTACTGACTGCAAACCTTATGGAGGCTCTTAATATAACTCTCCACATGATCCTCAGATGTTTGGCAGTTGTTATATCACTCAGGTATTCAAGACAGAAAAGTTGATATCTCAATGCATGAAGTGGTTTGGAACTAAAAGTATAGATTACAATTTTACTCTAAATTCCTGAAGGCAAACATTATGGAAACATCTAAACATAACTCCCCACGTGATCCTGAGATGTTTGACACCGGTTATATCACTCAGCTATTCAAGATAAAAAAGTTGATTTCTCAGTGCATAGTGTGCTTTGGCATTGAATGAAGCATACATTTTAATTTTACTCAAAGGTACTGACTGCAAACCTTCTGGAGTCATCTTAATATAACTCTCCACATGATCCTGAGATGTTTGACAGTTGTTATATCACTCAGATATTCAAGACAAAAAAGTTGATTTCTCAACACATGAAGTGCTTTGGAACTTAAAGTATATATTTCAATTTTACTCTAAATTCCTCAATGCAAACCTTATGGAAACATCTAAGCATAACTCCCCACATGATCCTGAGATGTTTGACACCGGTTATATCATTCAGGTATTCAAGATAAAAAAGTTGATTTCTCAGTGCATACTGTGCTTTGGCATTGAATGAAGCATACATTTCAATTTTACTCAAAGGTACTGCCTGCAAACCTTAAGGAGTCATCTTAATATAACTCTCCACATGATCCTGAGATGTTTGGCAGTTGTTATATCACTCAGCTATTCAAGACAAAAAAGTTGATATCTCAATGCATGATGTGCTTTGGAACTAAAAGTATACATTACAATTTTACTCTAAATTCCTCAATGCAAACCTTATGGAAATATCTAAACATAACTCCCCACATGATCCTGAGATGTTTGACATTTGTTATATCACTCAGGTATTCGAGACAAAAAAGTTGATTTCTCTCAGCATGCAATGCTTTGGCACTAAAAGAATATATTTCAATTTTACTATCAAGTACTGAATGCAAACCTTTTGGAAACATGTTAACATCACTCCCCAAATGTTCCTGAACTGTTTGACACCTGTTACAACTCTCAGGTATTCAAGATAAAAAAGATGATTTCTCAGTGCATACTGTGCTTTGGCATTGAATGAAGCATACATTTCAATTTTACTCAAAGGTACTGACTGCAAACCTTATGGAGTCATCTTAATATAACTCTCCACATGATCCTGAGATGTTTGGCAGTTGTTATATCACTCAGCTATTCAAGACAAAAAAGTTGATATCTCAATGCATGATGTGGTTTGGAACTAAAAGTATACATTACAATTTTACTCTAAAATCCTCAATGCAAACCTTATGGAAATAACTAAACATAACTCCCCACATGATCCTGAGGTGCTTGACATTTGTTATATCACTCAGGTATTCGAGACAAAAAAGTTGATTTCTCTCAGCATGCAATGCTTTGGCACTAAAAGAATATATTTCAATTTTACTATGAAGTACTGAATGCAAACCTTTTGGAAACATGTTAACATCACTCCCCAAATGTTCCTGAACTGTTTGACACCTGTTACATCTCTCAGGTATTCAAGATAAAAAAGATGATTTCTCAGTGCATACTGTGCTTTGGCATTGAATGAAGCATACATTTCAATTTTACTCAAAGGTACTGACTGCAAACCTTATGGAGTCATCTTAATATAACTCTCCACATGATCCTGAGATGTTTGGCAGTTGTTATATCACATAGATATTCAAGACAAAAAAGTTGATATCTCAATGCATGATGTGCTTTGGAACTAAAAGTATACATTACAATTTTACTCTAAATTCCTCAATGCAAACCTTATGGAAATATCTAAACATAACTCCCCACATGATCCTGAGATGCTTGACATTTGTTATATCACTCAGGTATTCGAGACAAAAAAGTTGATTTCTCTCAGCATGCAATGCTTTGGCACTGAAAGAATATATTTCAATTTTACTATCAAGTACTGAATGCAAACCTTTTGGAAACATGTTAACATCACTCCCCAAATGTTCCTGAACTGTTTGACACCTGTTACATCTCTCAGGTATTCAAGATAAAAAAGATGATTTCTCAGTGCATACTGTGCTTTGGCATTGAATGAAGCATATATTTCAATTTTACTCAAAGGTACTGACTGCAAACCTTATGGAGTCATCTTAATATAACTCTCCACATGATCCTGAGATGTTTGGCAGTTGTTATATCACTCTGCTATTCAAGACAAAAAAGTTGATCTCTCAATGCATGAAGCGGTTTGGAACTAACAGTATATATATCAATTTTACTCTAAACTCCTCAATGCAAACCTTATGCAAACATCTAATCATAAGTCCCTGCATGATCCTGAGATGTTTGACATTTGTTATATCACTCAGGTATTCAAAACAAAAAATTTGATTTCTCAGTGCATGCAATGCTTTGGCAGTAAAAGTATATATTTCAATTTTACTCTGAAGTACTGAATGCCAACCTTATGGAAAGATGTTAACATCACTCTCCACATGATTCTGAGATGTTTGACACCTGTTACATCACTCAGGTACTCAGGATAAAAAAGTTGATTTCTCTTTGCATACAGTGCTTTGGCATTGAAAGAAGCATACATTTCAATTTTACTCAAAGGTACTGACTGCAAACATTATGGAGTCATCTGAATATAACTCTCCACATGATCCTGAGATGTTTAATAGTTGTTATATCACTCAGGTATTCAAGATAAAAAAGTTGATTTCTCAACGCATGAAGTGCTTTGGAACTTTAAGTATATATTTCAATTTTACTCTAAATTCCTCAATGCAAACCTTATGGAAACATCTAAACAGAACTCCCCACAATATCCTGAGATGTTTGACACCGGTTATATCACTCAGGTATTCAAAATAAAAAAAGTGATTTCTCAGTGCATACTGCGCTTTGGAATTGAAAGAAGTATACACTACAATTTTACTCAAAGGTACTGACTGCAAACCTTATGGAGGCTCTTAATATAACTCTCCACATGATCCTCAGATGTTTGGCAGTTGTTATATCACTCAGGTATTCAAGACAGAAAAGTTGATATCTCAATGCATGAAGTGGTTTGGAACTAAAAGTATAGATTACAATTTTACTCTAAATTCCTGAAGGCAAACATTATGGAAACATCTAAACATAACTCCCCACGTGATCCTGAGATGTTTGACACCGGTTATATCACTCAGCTATTCAAGATAAAAAAGTTGATTTCTCAGTGCATAGTGTGCTTTGGCATTGAATGAAGCATACATTTCAATTTTACTCAAAGGTACTGACTGCAAACCTTCTGGAGTCATCTTAATATAACTCTCCACATGATCCTGAGATGTTTGACAGTTGTTATATCACTCAGATATTCAAGACAAAAAAGTTGATTTCTCAACACATGAAGTGCTTTGGAACTTAAAGTATATATTTCAATTTTACTCTAAATTCCTCAATGCAAACGTTATGGAAACATCTAAGCATAACTCCCCACATGATCCTGAGATGTTTGACACCGGTTATATCATTCAGGTATTCAAGATAAAAAAGTTGATTTCTCAGTGCATACTGTGCTTTGGCATTGAATGAAGCATACATTTCAATTTTACTCAAAGGTACTGCCTGCAAACCTTAAGGAGTCATCTTAATATAACTCTCCACATGATCCTGAGATGTTTGGCAGTTGTTATATCACTCAGCTATTCAAGACAAAAAAGTTGATATCTCAATGCATGATGTGCTTTGGAACTAAAAGTATACATTACAATTTTACTCTAAATTCCTCAATGCAAACCTTATGGAAATATCTAAACATAACTCCCCACATGATCCTGAGATGTTTGACATTTGTTATATCACTCAGGTATTCGAGACAAAAAAGTTGATTTCTCTCAGCATGCAATGCTTTGGCACTAAAAGAATATATTTCAATTTTACTATCAAGTACTGAATGCAAACCTTTTGGAAACATGTTAACATCACTCCCCAAATGTTCCTGAACTGTTTGACACCTGTTACAACTCTCAGGTATTCAAGATAAAAAAGATGATTTCTCAGTGCATACTGTGCTTTGGCATTGAATGAAGCATACATTTCAATTTTACTCAAAGGTACTGACTGCAAACCTTATGGAGTCATCTTAATATAACTCTCCACATGATCCTGAGATGTTTGGCAGTTGTTATATCACTCAGCTATTCAAGACAAAAAAGTTGATATCTCAATGCATGATGTGGTTTGGAACTAAAAGTATACATTACAATTTTACTCTAAAATCCTCAATGCAAACCTTATGGAAATAAATAAACATAACTCCCCACATGATCCTGAGGTGCTTGACATTTGTTATATCACTCAGGTATTCGAGACAAAAAAGTTGATTTCTCTCAGCATGCAATGCTTTGGCACTAAAAGAATATATTTCAATTTTACTATGAAGTACTGAATGCAAACCTTTTGGAAACATGTTAACATCACTCCCCAAATGTTCCTGAACTGTTTGACACCTGTTACATCTCTCAGGTATTCAAGATAAAAAAGATGATTTCTCAGTGCATACTGTGCTTTGGCATTGAATGAAGCATACATTTCAATTTTACTCAAAGGTACTGACTGCAAACCTTATGGAGTCATCTTAATATAACTCTCCATGATCCTGAGATGTTTGGCAGTTGTTATATCACATAGATATTCAAGACAAAAAAGTTGATATCTCAATGCATGATGTGCTTTGGAACTAAAAGTATACATTACAATTTTACTCTAAATTCCTCAATGCAAACCTTATGGAAATATCTAAACATAACTCCCCACATGATCCTGAGATGCTTGACATTTGTTATATCACCTCAGGTATTCGAGACAAAAAAGTTGATTTCTCTCAGCATGCAATGCTTTGGCACTGAAAGAATATATTTCAATTTTACTATGAAGTACTGAATGCAAACCTTTTGGAAACATGTTAACATCACTCCCCAAATGTTCCTGAACTGTTTGACACCTGTTACAACTCTCAGGTATTCAAGATAAAAAAGATGATTTCTCAGTGCATACTGTGCTTTGGCATTGAATGAAGCATACATTTCAATTTTACTCAAAGGTACTGACTGCAAACCTTATGGAGTCATCTGAATATAACTTTCCACATGATCCTGAGATGTTTAATAGTTGTTATATCACTCAGGTATTCAAGACAAAAAAGTTGATTTCTCAACGCATGAAGTGCTTTGGAACTTTAAGTATATATTTCAATTTTACTCTAAATTCCTCAATGCAAACCCTATGGAAACATCTAAACATAACTCCCCACAGTATCCTGAGATGTTTGACACCGGTTATATCATTCAGGTATTCAAGATAAAAAAGTTGATTTCTCAGTGCATACTGTGCTTTGGCATTGAATGAAGCATACATTTCAATTTTACTCAAAGGTACTGACGGCAAACCTTATGGAGTCATCTTAATATAACTCTCCACATGATCCTGAGATGTTGGCAGTTGTTATATCACTCTGGTATTCAAGGACAAAAAAGTTGATCTCTCAATGCATGAAGCGGTTTGGAACTAACAGTATATATATCAATTTTACTCTAAATTCCTCAATGCAAACCTTATGCAAACATCTAATCATAAGTCCCTGCATGATCCTGAGATGTTTGACTCTGGTTATATCACTCTGGTATTCAAGATAAAAAAGTTGATTTCTCAGTGCATACTGTGATTTGGCATTGAATGAAGCATACATTTCTATTTTACTCAAAGGTACTGACTGCAAACCTTATGGAAATATCTAAACATAACTCCCCACATGATCCTGAGATGTTTGACATTTGTTATATCACTCAGGTATTCAAACAAAAAATTTGATTTCTCAGTGCATGCAATGCTTTGGCAGTAAAAGTATATATTTCAATTTTACTCTGAAGTACTGAATGCCAACCTTATGGAAAGATGTTAACATCACTCTCCACATGATTCTGAGATGTTTGACACCTGTTACATCACTCAGGTACTCAGGATAAAAAAGTTGATTTCTCTTTGCATACAGTGCTTTGGCATTGAAAGAAGCATACATTTCAATTTTACTCAAAGGTACTGACTTGCAAACATTATGGAGTCATCTGAATATAACTCTCCACATGATCCTGAGATGTTTGACAGTTGTTATATCACTCAGATATTCAAGACAAAAAAGTTGATTTCTCAACAGATGAAGTGCTTTGGAACTTAAAGTATATATTTCAATTTTACTCTAAATTCCTCAATGCAAACCTTATGGAAACATCTAAACATAACTCCCCACATGATCCTGAGATGTTTGACACCGGTTATATCATTCAGGTATTCAAGATAAAAAAGTTGATTTCTCAGTGCATCCTGTGCTTTGGCATTGAATGAAGCATACATTTCAATTTTACTCAAAGGTACTGACTGCAAACCTTATGGAGTCATCTTAATATAACTCTCCACATCATCTTGAGATGTTTGGCAGTTGTTATATCACTCAGCTATTCAAGACAAAAAAGTTGATATCTCAATGCATGATGTGCTTTGGAACTAAAAGTATACATTACAATTTTACTCTAAATTCTTCAATGCAAACCTTATGGAAATATCTAAACATAACTCCCCACATGATCCTGAGATGTTTGACATTTGTTATATCACTCAGTATTCGAGACAAAAAGTTGATTTCTCTCAGCATGCAATGCTTTGGCACTAAAAGAATATATTTCAATTTTACTATGAAGTACTGAATGCAAACCTTTTGGAAACATGTTAACATCACTCCCCAAATGTTCCTGAACTGTTTGACACCTGTTACATCTCTCAGGTATTCAAGATAAAAAGATGATTTCTCAGTGCATACTGTGCTTTGGCATTGAATGAAGCATACATTTCAATTTTACTCAAAGGTACTGACTGCAAACCTTATGGAGTCATCTTAATATAACTCTCCACATGATCCTGAGATGTTTGACAGTTGTTATATCACTCAGGCATTCAGGACAAAAAAGTTGATTTCTCAACACATGAAGTGCTTTGGAACTTAAAGTATATATTTCAATTTTACTCAAAGGTACTGATTGCAAACCTATGGAAATATCTAAACATAACTCCCCACATGATCCTGAGATGTTTGACATTTGTTATATCACTCAGGTATTCAAACAAAAAATTTGATTTCTCAGTGCATGCAATGCTTTGGCAGTAAAAGTATATATTTCAATTTTACTCTGAAGTACTGAATGCCAACCTTATGGAAAGATGTTAACATCACTCTCCACATGATTCTGAGATGTTTGACACCTGTTACATCACTCAGGTACTCAGGATAAAAAAGTTGATTTCTCTTTGCATACAGTGCTTTGGCATTGAAAGAAGCATACATTTCAATTTTACTCAAAGGTACTGACTGCAAACATTATGGAGTCATCTGAATATAACTCTCCACATGATCCTGAGATGTTTGACAGTTGTTATATCACTCAGATATTCAAGACAAAAAAGTTGATTTCTCAACACATGAAGTGCTTTGGAACTTAAAGTATATATTTCAATTTTACTCTAAATTCCTCAATGCAAACCTTATGGAAACATCTAAACATAACTCCCCACATGATCCTGAGATGTTTGACACCGGTTATATCATTCAGGTATTCAAGATAAAAAGTTGATTTCTCAGTGCATCCTGTGCTTTGGCATTGAATGAAGCATACATTTCAATTTTACTCAAAGGTACTGACTGCAAACCTTATGGAGTCATCTTAATATAACTCTCCACATCATCTTGAGATGTTTGGCAGTTGTTATATCACTCAGCTATTCAAGACAAAAAAAGTTGATATCTCAATGCATGATGTGCTTTGGAACTAAAAGTATACATTACAATTTTACTCTAAATTCTTCAATGCAAACCTTATGGAAATATCTAAACATAACTCCCCACATGATCCTGAGATGTTTGACATTTGTTATATCACTCAGGTATTCGAGACAAAAAAGTTGATTTCTCTCAGCATGCAATGCTTTGGCACAAAAAGAATATATTTCAATTTTACTATGAAGTACTGAATGCAAACCTTTGGAAACATGTTAACATCACTCCCCAAATGTTCCTGAACTGTTTGACACCTGTTACATCTCTCAGGTATTCAAGATAAAAAGATGATTTCTCAGTGCATACTGTGCTTTGGCATTGAATGAAGCATACATTTCAATTTTACTCAAAGGTACTGACTGCAAACCTTATGGAGTCATCTTAATATAACTCTCCACATGATCCTGAGATGTTTGACAGTTGTTATATCACTCAGGCATTCAGGACAAAAAAGTTGATTTCTCAACACATGAAGTGCTTTGGAACTTAAAGTATATATTTCAATTTTACTCTAAAATCCTCAATGCAAACCTTATGGAAACATCTAAACAGAACTCCCCACATGATCCTGAGATGTTTGACACCGTTATATCACTCAGGTATTCAAAATAAAAAAAGTGATTTCTCAGTGCATACTGCGCTTTGGAATTGAAAGAAGTATACACTACAATTTTACTCAAAGGTACTGACTGCAAACCTTATGGAGTCATCTTAATATAACTCTCCACATGATCCTGAGATGTTTGGCAGTTGTTATATCACTCAGCTATTCAAGACAAAAAAGTTGATATCTCAATGCATGATGTGCTTTGGAACTAAAAGTATACATTACAATTTTACTCTAAATTCCTCAATGCAAACCTTATGGAAATATCTAAACATAACTCCCCACATGATCCTGAGATGCTTGACATTTGTTATATCACTCAGGTATTCGAGACAAAAAAGTTGATTTCTCTCAGCATTGCAATGCTTTGGCACTAAAAGAATATATTTCAATTTTACTATGAAGTACTGAATGCAAACCTTTTGGAAACATGTTAACATCACTCCCCAAATGTTCCTGAACTGTTTGACACCTGTTACATCTCTCAGGTATTCAAGATAAAAAAGATGATTTCTCAGTGCATACTGTGCTTTGGCATTGAATAGAAGCATACATTTCAATTTTACTCAAAGGTACTGACTGCAAACCTTATGGAGTCATCTTAATATAACTCTCCACATGATCCTGAGATGTTTGGCAGTTGTTATATCACTCTGCTATTCAAGACAAAAAAGTGATCTCTCAATGCATGAAGCGGTTTGGAACTAACAGTATATATATCAATTTTACTCTAAATTCCTCAATGCAAACCTTATGCAAACATCTAATCATAAGTCCCTGCATGATCCTGAGATGTTTTGACTCTGGTATATCACTCTGGTATTCAAGATAAAAAAGTTGATTTCTCAGTGCATACTGTGATTTGGCATTGAATGAAGCATACATTTCAATTTTACTCAAAGGTACTGACTGCAAACCTTATGGAAATATCTAAACATAACTCCCACATGATCCTGAGATGTTTGACATTTGTTATATCACTCAGGTATTCAAAACAAAAATTTGATTTCTCAGTGCATGCAATGCTTTGGCAGTAAAAGTATATATTTCAATTTTACTCTGAAGTACTGAATGCCAACCTTATGGAAAGATGTTAACATCACTCTCCACATGATTCTGAGATGTTTGACACCTGTTACATCACTCAGGTACTCAGGATAAAAAAGTTGATTTCTCTTTGCATACAGTGCTTTGGCATTGAAAGAAGCATACATTTCAATTTTACTCAAAGGTACTGACTGCAAACATTATGGAGTCATCTGAATATAACTCTCCACATGATCCTGAGATGTTTAATAGTTGTTATATCACTCAGGTATTCAAGATAAAAAAGTTGATTTCTCAACGCATGAAGTGCTTTGGAACTTTAAGTATATATTTCAATTTTACTCTAAATTCCTCAATGCAAACCTTATGGAAACATCTAAACAGAACTCCCCACAATATCCTGAGATGTTTGACACCGGTTATATCACTCAGGTATTCAAAATAAAAAAAAGTGATTTCTCAGTGCATACTGCGCTTTGGAATTGAAAGAAGTATACACTACAATTTTACTCAAAGGTACTGACTGCAAACCTTATGGAGGCTCTTAATATAACTCTCCACATGATCCTCAGATGTTGGCAGTTGTTATATCACTCAGGTATTCAAGACAGAAAAGTTGATATCTCAATGCATGAAGTGGTTTGGAACTAAAAGTATAGATTACAATTTTACTCTAAATTCCTGAAGGCAAACATTATGGAAACATCTAAACATAACGCCCCACGTGATCCTGAGATGTTTGACACCGGTTATATCACTCAGCTATTCAAGATAAAAAAGTTGATTTCTCAGTGCATACTGTGCTTTGGCATTGAATGAAGCATACATTTCAATTTTACTCAAAGGTACTGACTGCAAACCTTCTGGAGTCATCTTAATATAACTCTCCACATGATCCTGAGATGTTTGACAGTTGTTATATCACTCAGATATTCAAGACAAAAAAGTTGATTTCTCAACACATGAAGTGCTTTGGAACTTAAAGTATATATTTCAATTTTACTCTAAATTCCTCAATGCAAACCTTATGGAAACATCTAAACATAACTCCCCACATGATCCTGAGATGTTTGACACCGGTTATATCATTCAGGTATTCAAGATAAAAAAGTTGATTTCTCAGTGCATACTGTGCTTTGGCATTGAATGAAGCATACATTTCAATTTTACTCAAAGGTACTGCCTGCAAACCTTATGGAGTCATCTTAATATAACTCTCCACATGATCCTGAGATGTTTGCAGTTGTTATATCACTCAGCTATTCAAGACAAAAAAGTTGATATCTCAATGCATGATGTGCTTTGGAACTAAAAGTATACATTACAATTTTACTCTAAATTCCTCAATGCAAACCTTATGGAAATATCTAAACATAACTCCCCACATGATCCTGAGATGTTTGACATTTGTTATATCACTCAGGTATTCGAGACAAAAAAGTTGATTTCTCTCAGCATGCAATGCTTTGGCACTAAAAGAATATATTTCAATTTTACTATCAAGTACAAAATGCAAACCTTTGGAAACATGTTAACATCACTCACCAAATGTTCCTGAACTGTTTGACACCTGTTACAACTCTCAGGTATTCAAGATAAAAAAGATGATTTCTCAGTGCACACTGTGCTTTGGCATTGAATGAAGCATACATTTCAATTTTACTCAAAGGTACTGACTGCAAACCTTATGGAGTCATCTTAATATAACTCTCCACATGATCCTGAGATGTTTGGCAGTTGTTATATCACATATCACTCAGCTATTCAAGACAAAAAAGTTGATATCTCAATGCATGATGTGGTTTGGAACTAAAAGTATACATTACAATTTTACTCTAAAATCCTCAATGCAAACCTTATGGAAATAACTAAACATAACTCCCCACATGATCCTGAGGTGCTTGACATTTGTTATATCACTCAGGTATTCGAGACAAAAAAGTTGATTTCTCTCAGCATGCAATGCTTTGGCACTAAAAGAATATATTTCAATTTTACTATGAAGTACTGAATGCAAACCTTTTGGAAACATGTTAACATCACTCCCGAAATGTTCCTGAACTGTTTGACACCTGTTACATCTCTCAGGTATTCAAGATAAAAAAGATGATTTCTCAGTGCATACTGTGCTTTGGCATTGAATGAAGCATACATTTCAATTTTACTCAAAGGTACTGACTGCAAACCTTATGGAGTCATCTTAATATAACTCTCCACATGATCCTGAGATGTTTGACATTTGTTATATCACTCAGGTATTCAAACAAAAAATTTGATTTCTCAGTGCATGCAATGCTTTGGCAGTGAAAGTATATATTTCAATTTTACTCTGAAGTACTGAATGCCAACCTTATGGAAAGATGTTAACATCACTCTCCACATGATTCTGAGATGTTTGACACCTGTTACATCACTCAGGTACTCAGGATAAAAAAGTTGATTTCTCTTTGCATACAGTGCTTTGGCATTGAAAGAAGCATACATTTCAATTTTACTCAAAGGTACTGACTGCAAACATTATGGAGTCATCTGAATATAACTCTCCACATGATCCTGAGATGTTTAATAGTTGTTATATCACTCAGGTATTCAAGATAAAAAAGTTGATTTCTCAACGCATGAAGTGCTTTGGAACTTTAAGTATATATTTCAATTTTACTCTAAATTCCTCAATGCAAACCTTATGGAAACATCTAAACAGAACTCCCCACAATATCCTGAGATGTTTGACACCGGTTATATCACTCAGGTATTCAAAATAAAAAAAGTGATTTCTCAGTGCATACTGCGCTTTGGAATTGAAAGAAGTATACACTACAATTTTACTCAAAGGTACTGACTGCAAACCTTATGGAGGCTCTTAATATAACTCTCCACATGATCCTGAGATGTTTGGCAGTTGTTATATCACTCAGGTATTCAAGACAGAAAAGTTGATATCTCAATGCATGAAGTGGTTTGGAACTAAATGTATAGATTACAATTTTGCTCTAAATTCCTGAAGGCAAACATTATGGAAACATCTAAACATAACTCCCCACGTGATCCTGAGATGTTTGACACCGGTTATATCACTCAGCTAATCAAGATAAAAAAGTTGACTTCTCAGTGCATACTGTGCTTTGGCATTGAATGAAGCATACATTTCAATTTTACTCAAAGGTACTGACTGCAAACCTTATGGAGTCATCTTAATATAACTCTCCACATCATCTTGAGATGTTTGGCAGTTGTTATATCACTCAGCTATTCAAGACAAAAAAGTTGATATCTCAATGCATGATGTGCTTTGGAACTAAAAGTATACATTACAATTTTACTCTAAATTCTTCAATGCAAACCTTATGGAAATATCTAAACATAACTCCCCACATGATCCTGAGATGTTTGACATTTGTTATATCACTCAGGTATTCGAGACAAAAAAGTTGATTTCTCTCAGCATGCAATGCTTTGGCACTAAAAGAATATATTTCAATTTTACTATGAAGTACTGAATGCAAACCTTTTGGAAACATGTTAACATCACTCCCCAAATGTTCCTGAACTGTTTGACACCTGTTACAACTCTCAGGTATTCAAGATAAAAAAGATGATTTCTCAGTGCATACTGTGCTTTGGCATTGAATGAAGCATACATTTCAATTTTACTCAAAGGTACTGACTGCAAACCTTATGGAGTCATCTTAATATAACTCTCCACATGATCCTGAGATGTTTGACAGTTGTTATATCACTCAGGCATTCAGGACAAAAAAGTTGATTTCTCAACACATGAAGTGCTTTGGAACTTAAAGTATATATTTCAATTTTACTCTAAAATCCTCAATGCAAACCTTATGGAAACATCTAAACAGAACTCCCCACATGATCCTGAGATGTTTGACACCGGTTATATCACTCAGGTATTCAAAATAAAAAAAGTGATTTCTCAGTGCATACTGCGCTTTGGAATTGAAAGAAGTATACACTACAATTTTACTCAAAGGTACTGACTGCAAACCTTATGCAGGCTCTTAATATAACTCTCCACATGATCCTGAGATGTTTGGCAGTTGTTATATCACTCTGCTATTCAAGACAAAAAAGTTGATATCTCAATGCATGAAGTGGTTTGGAACTAAAAGTATACATTACAATTTTACTCTAAATTCCTGAAGGCAAACATTATGGAAACATCTAAACATAACTCCCCACGTGATCCTGAGATGTTTGACACCGGTTATATCACTCAGCTATTCAAGATAAAAAAGTTGATTTCTCAGTGCATACTGTGCTTTGGCATTGAATGAAGCATACATTTCAATTTTACTCAAAGCTACTGACTGCAAACCTTATGGAGTCATCTTAATATAACTCTCCACATGATCCTGAGATGTTTGGCAGTTGTTATATCACTCAGCTATTCAAGACAAAAAAGTTGATATCTCAATGCATGATGTGCTTTGGAACTAAAAGTATACATTACAATTTTACTCTAAATTCCTCAATGCAAACCTTATGGAAATATCTAAACATAACTCCCCACATGATCCTGAGATGTTTGACATTTGTTATATCACTCAGGTATTCGAGACAAAAAAGTTGATTTCTCTCAGCATGCAATGCTTTGGCACTAAAAGAATATATTTCAATTTTACTATGAAGTACTGAATGCAAACCTTTTGGAAACATGTTAACATCACTCCCCAAATGTTCCTGAACTGTTTGACACCTGTTACAACTCTCAGGTATTCAAGATAAAAAAGATGATTTCTCAGTGCATACTGTGCTTTGGCATTGAATGAAGCATACATTTCAATTTTACTCAAAGGTACTGACTGCAAACCTTATGGAGTCATCTGAATATAACTCTCCACATGATCCTGAGATGTTTAATAGTTGTTATATCACTCAGGTAT
Source organism: Mobula birostris (assembly GCF_030028105.1). Taxonomy (NCBI): domain Eukaryota; kingdom Metazoa; phylum Chordata; class Chondrichthyes; order Myliobatiformes; family Myliobatidae; genus Mobula; species Mobula birostris. The sequence continues at coordinate 77,255 of NW_027278537.1, read as the reverse complement.
TCAAGACAAAAAAGTTGATTTCTCAACGCATGAAGTGCTTTGGAACTTTAAGTATATATTTCAATTTTACTCTAAATTCCTCAATGCAAACCCTATGGAAACATCTAAACATAACTCCCCACAGTATCCTGAGATGTTTGACACCGGTTATATCATTCAGGTATTCAAGATAAAAAAGTTGATTTCTCAGTGCATACTGTGCTTTGGCATTGAATGAAGCATACATTTCAATTTTACTCAAAGGTACTGACTGCAAACCTTATGGAAATATCTAAACATAACTCCCCACATGATCCTGAGATGTTTGACATTTGTTATATCACTCAGGTATTCAAAACAAAAAATTTGATTTCTCAGTGCATGCAATGCTTTGGCAGTAAAAGTATATATTTCAATTTTACTCTGAAGTACTGAATGCCAACCTTATGGAAAGATGTTAACATCACTCTCCACATGATTCTGAGATGTTTGACAACTGTTACATCACTCAGGTACTCAGGATAAAAAAGTTGATTTCTCATTGCATACAGTGCTTTGGCATTGAAAGAAGCATACATTTCAATTTTACTCAAAGGTACTGACTGCAAACATTATGGAGTCATCTGAATATAACTCTCCACATGATCCTGAGATGTTTAATAGTTGTTATATCACTCAGGTATTCAAGATAAAAAAGTTGATTTCTCAACGCATGAAGTGCTTTGGAACTTTAAGTATATATTTCAATTTTACTCTAAATTCCTCAATGCAAACCTTATGGAAACATCTAAACAGAACTCCCCACAGTATCCTGAGATGTTTGACACCGGTTATATCACTCAGGTATTCAAAATAAAAAAAGTGATTTCTCAGTGCATACTGCGCTTTGGAATTGAAAGAAGTATACACTACAATTTTACTCAAAGGTACTGACTGCAAACCTTATGGAGGCTCTTAATATAACTCTCCACATGATCCTGAGATGTTTGGCAGTTGTTATATCACTCAGGTATTTAAGACAGTAAAGTTGATATCTCAATGCATGAAGTGGTTTGGAACTAAATGTATAGATTACAATTTTGCTCTAAATTCCTGAAGGCAAACATTATGGAAACATCTAAACATAACTCCCCACGTGATCCTGAGATGTTTGACACCGGTTATATCACTCAGCTAATCAAGATAAAAAAGTTGACTTCTCAGTGCATACTGTGCTTTGGCATTGAATGAAGCATACATTTCAATTTCACTCAAAGGTACTGACTGCAAACCTTATGGAGTCATCTTAATATAACTCTCCACATGATCCTGAGATGTTTGGCAGTTGTTATATCACTCAGCTATTCAAGACAAAAAAGTTGATATCTCAATGAATGATGTGCTTTGGAACTAAAAGTATACATTACAATTTTACTCTAAATTCCTGAAGGCAAACATTATGGAAACATCTAAACATAACTCCCCACGTGATCCTGAGATGTTTGACACCGGTTATATCACTCAGCTATTCAAGATAAAAAAGTTGATTTCTCAGTGCATACTGTGCTTTGGCATTGAATGAAGCATACATTTCAATTTTACTCAAAGGTACTGACTGCAAACCTTCTGGAGTCATCTTAATATAACTCTCCACATGATCCTGAGATGTTTGACAGTTGTTATATCACTCAGATATTCAAGACAAAAAAGTTGATTTCTCAACACATGAAGTGCTTTGGAACTTAAAGTATATATTTCAATTTTACTCTAAAATCCTCAATGCAAACCTTATGGAAACATCTAAACATAACTCCCCACATGATCCTGAGATGTTTGACACCGGTTATATCATTCAGGTATTCAAGATAAAAAAGTTGATTTCTCAGTGCATACTGTGCTTTGGCATTGAATGAAGCATACATTTCAATTTTACTCAAAGGTACTGCCTGCAAACCTTATGGAGTCATCTTAATATAACTCTCCACATGATCCTGAGATGTTTGGCAGTTGTTATATCACTCAGCTATTCAAGACAAAAAAGTTGATATCTCAATGCATGATGTGCTTTGGAACTAAAAGTATACATTACAATTTTACTCTAAATTCCTCAATGCAAACCTTATGGAAATATCTAAACATAACTCCCCACATGATCCTGAGATGTTTGACATTTGTTATATCACTCAGGTATTCGAGACAAAAAAGTTGATTTCTCTCAGCATGCAATGCTTTGGCACTAAAAGAATATATTTCAATTTTACTATGAAGTACTGAATGCAAACCTTTTGGAAACATGTTAACATCACTCCCCAAATGTTCCTGAACTGTTTGACACCTGTTACAACTCTCAGGTATTCAAGATAAAAAAGATGATTTCTCAGTGCATACTGTGCTTTGGCATTGAATGAAGCATACATTTCAATTTTACTCAAAGGTACTGACTGCAAACCTTATGGAGTCATCTGAATATAACTCTCCACATGATCCTGAGATGTTTAATAGTTGTTATATCACTCAGGTATTCAAGACAAAAAAGTTGATTTCTCAACGCATGAAGTGCTTTGGAACTTTAAGTATATATTTCAATTTTACTCTAAATTCCTCAATGCAAACCTTATGGAAACATCTAAACATAACTCCCCACAGTATCCTGAGATGTTTGACACCGGTTATTTCATTCAGGTATTCAAGATAAAAAAGTTGATTTCTCAGTGCATACTGTGCTTTGGCATTGAATGAAGCATACATTTCAATTTTACTCAAAGGTACTGACTGCAAACCTTATGGAGTCATCTTAATATAACTCTCCACATCATCTTGAGATGTTTGGCAGTTGTTATATCACTCAGCTATTCAAGACAAAAAAGTTGATATCTCAATGCATGATGTGCTTTGGAACTAAAAGTATACATTACAATTTTACTCTAAATTCTTCAATGCAAACCTTATGGAAATATCTAAACATAACTACCCACATGATCCTGAGATGTTTGACATTTGTTATATCACTCAGGTATTCGAGACAAAAAAGTTGATTTCTCTCAGCATGCAATGCTTTGGCACTAAAAGAATATATTTCAATTTTACTATGAAGTACTGAATGCAAACCTTTTGGAAACATGTTAACATCACTCCCCAAATGTTCCTGAACTGTTTGACACCTGTTACAACTCTCAGGTATTCAAGATAAAAAAGATGATTTCTCAGTGCATACTGTGCTTTGGCATTGAATGAAGCATACATTTCAATTTTACTCAAAGGTACTGACTGCAAACCTTATGGAGTCATCTTAATATAACTCTCCACATGATCCTGAGATGTTTGGCAGTTGTTATATCACATAGATATTCAAGACAAAAAAGTTGATATCTCAATGCATGATGTGCTTTGGAACTAAAAGTATACATTACAATTTTACTCTAAATTCCTCAATGCAAACCTTATGGAAATATCTAAACATAACTCCCCACATGATCCTGAGATGCTTGACATTTGTTATATCACTCAGGTATTCGAGACAAAAAAGTTGATTTCTCTCAGCATGCAATGCTTTGGCACTGAAAGAATATATTTCAATTTTACTATGAAGTACTGAATGCAAACCTTTTGGAAACATGTTAACATCACTCCCCAAATGTTCCTGAACTGTTTGACACCTGTTACATCTCTCAGGTATTCAAGATAAAAAAGATGATTTCTCAGTGCATACTGTGCTTTGGCATTGAATGAAGCATACATTTCAATTTTACTATAAAATCCTCAATGCAAACCTTATGGAAACATCTAAACAGAACTCCCCACATGATCCTGAGATGTTTGACACCGGTTATATCACTCAGGTATTCAAAATAAAAAAAGTGATTTCTCAGTGCATACTGCGGTTTGGAATTGAAAGAAGTATACACTACAATTTTACTCAAAGGTACTGACTGCAAACCTTATGGAGGCTCTTAATATAACTCTCCACATGATCCTGAGATGTTTGGCAGTTGTTATATCACTCTGCTATTCAAGACAAAAAAGTTGATATCTCAATGCATGAAGTGGTTTGGAACTAAAAGTATACATTACAATTTTACTCTAAATTCCTGAAGGCAAACATTATGGAAACATCTAAACATAACTCCCCACGTGATCCTGAGATGTTTGACACCGGTTATATCACTCAGCTATTCAAGATAAAAAAGTTGATTTCTCAGTGCATACTGTGCTTTGGCATTGAATGAAGCATACATTTCAATTTTACTCAAAGGTACTGACTGCAAACCTTCTGGAGTCATCTTAATATAACTCTCCACATGATCCTGAGATGTTTGACAGTTGTTATATCACTCAGATATTCAAGACAAAAAAGTTGATTTCTCAACACATGAAGTGCTTTGGAACTTAAAGTATATATTTCAATTTTACTCTAAATTCCTCAATGCAAACCTTATGGAAACATCTAAACATAACTCCCCACATGATCCTGAGATGTTTGACACCGGTTATATCATTCAGGTATTCAAGATAAAAAAGTTGATTTCTCAGTGCATACTGTGCTTTGGCATTGAATGAAGCATACATTTCAATTTTACTCAAAGGTACTGACTGCAAACCATATGGAGTCATCTTAATATAACTCTCCACATGATCCTGAGATGTTTAATAGTTGTTATATCAATCAGGTATTCAAGACAAAAAAGTTGATTTCTCAACGCATGAAGTGCTTTGGAACTTTAAGTATATATTTCAATTTTACTCTAAATTCCTCAATGCAAACCCTATGGAAACATCTAAACATAACTCCCCACAGTATCCTGAGATGTTTGACACCGGTTATATCATTCAGGTATTCAAGATAAAAAAGTTGATTTCTCAGTGCATACTGTGCTTTGGGATTGAATGAAGCATACATTTCAATTTTACTCAAAGGTACTGACTGCAAACCTTATGGAGTCATCTTAATATAACTCTCCACATGATCCTGAGATGTTTGGCAGTTGTTATATCACTCAGCTATTCAAGACAAAAAAGTTGATATCTCAATGCATGATGTGCTTTGGAACTAAAAGTATACATTACAATTTTACTCTAAATTCCTCAATGCAAACCTTATGGAAATATCTAAACATAACTCCCCACATGATCCTGAGATGCTTGACATTTGTTATATCACTCAGGTATTCGAGACAAAAAAGTTGATTTCTCTCAGCATGCAATGCTTTGGCACTAAAAGAATATATTTCAATTTTACTATGAAGTACTGAATGCAAACCTTTTGGAAACATGTTAACATCACTCCCCAAATGTTCCTGAACTGTTTGACACCTGTTACATCTCTCAGGTATTCAAGATAAAAAAGATGATTTCTCAGTGCATACTGTGCTTTGGCATTGAATGAAGCATACATTTCAATTTTACTCAAAGGTACTGACTGCAAACCTTATGGAGTCATCTTAATATAACTCTCCACATGATCCTGAGATGTTTGGCAGTTGTTATATCACTCTGCTATTCAAGACAAAAAAGTTGATCTCTCAATGCATGAAGCGGTTTGGAACTAACAGTATATATATCAATTTTACTCTAAATTCCTCAATGCAAACCTTATGCAAACATCTAATCATAAGTCCCTGCATGATCCTGAGATGTTTGACTCTGGTTATATCACTCTGGTATTCAAGATAAAAAAGTTGATTTCTCAGTGCATACTGTGATTTGGCATTGAATGAAGCATACATTTCAATTTTACTCAAAGGTACTGACTGCAAACCTTATGGAAATATCTAAACATAACTCCCCACATGATCCTGAGATGTTTGACATTTGTTATATCACTCAGGTATTCAAAACAAAAAATTTGATTTCTCAGTGCATGCAATGCTTTGGCAGTAAAAGTATATATTTCAATTTTACTCTGAAGTACTGAATGCCAACCTTATGGAAAGATGTTAACATCACTCTCCACATGATTCTGAGATGTTTGACACCTGTTACATCACTCAGGTACTCAGGATAAAAAAGTTGATTTCTCTTTGCATACAGTGCTTTGGCATTGAAAGAAGCATACATTTCAATTTTACTCAAAGGTACTGACTGCAAACATTATGGAGTCATCTGAATATAACTCTCCACATGATCCTGAGATGTTTAATAGTTGTTATATCACTCAGGTATTCAAGATAAAAAAGTTGATTTCTCAACGCATGAAGTGCTTTGGAACTTTAAGTATATATTTCAATTTTACTCTAAATTCCTCAATGCAAACCTTATGGAAACATCTAAACAGAACTCCCCACAATATCCTGAGATGTTTGACACCGGTTATATCACTCAGGTATTCAAAATAAAAAAAGTGATTTCTCAGTGCATACTGCGCTTTGGAATTGAAAGAAGTATACACTACAATTTTACTCAAAGGTACTGACTGCAAACCTTATGGAGGCTCTTAATATAACTCTCCACGTGATCCTCAGATGTTTGGCAGTTGTTATATCACTCAGGTATTCAAGACAAAAAAGTTGATTTCTCAACACATGAAGTGCTTTGGAACTTAAAGTATATATTTCAATTTTACTCTAAATTCCTCAATGCAAACCTTATGGAAACATCTAAACATAACTCCCCACATGATCCTGAGATGTTTGACACCGGTTATATCATTCAGGTATTCAAGATAAAAAAGTTGATTTCTCAGTGCATACTGTGCTTTGGCATTGAATGAAGCATACATTTCAATTTTACTCAAAGGTACTGCCTGCAAACCTTATGGAGTCATCTTAATATAACTCTCCACATGATCCTGAGATGTTTGGCAGTTGTTATATCACTCAGCTATTCAAGACAAAAAAGTTGATATCTCAATGCATGATGTGCTTTGGAACTAAAAGTATACATTACAATTTTACTCTAAATTCCTCAATGCAAACCTTATGGAAATATCTAAACATAACTCCCCACATGATCCTGAGATGTTTGACATTTGTTATATCACTCAGGTATTCGAGACAAAAAAGTTGATTTCTCTCAGCATGCAATGCTTTGGCACTAAAAGAATATATTTCAATTTTACTATCAAGTACTGAATGCAAACCTTTTGGAAACATGTTAACATCACTCCCCAAATGTTCCTGAACTGTTTGACACCTGTTACAACTCTCAGGTATTCAAGATAAAAAAGATGATTTCTCAGTGCATACTGTGCTTTGGCATTGAATGAAGCATACATTTCAATTTACTCAAGGTACTGACTGCAAACCTTATGGAGTCATCTTAATATAACTCTCCACATGATCCTGAGATGTTTGGCAGCTGTTATATCACTCAGCTATTCAAGACAAAAAAGTTGATATCTCAATGCATGATGTGGTTTGGAACTAAAAGTATACATTACAATTTTACTCTAAAATCCTCAATGCAAACCTTATGGAAATAACTAAACATAACTCCCCACATGATCCTGAGGTGCTTGACATTTGTTATATCACTCAGGTATTCAAGACAAAAAAGTTGATTTCTCTCAGCATGCAATGCTTTGGCACTAAAGAATATATTTCAATTTTACTATGAAGTACTGAATGCAAACCTTTTGGAAACATGTTAACATCACTCCCCAAATGTTCCTGAACTGTTTGACACCTGTTACATCTCTCAGGTATTCAAGATAAAAAAGATGATTTCTCAGTGCATACTGTGCTTTGGCATTGAATGAAGCATACATTTCAATTTTACTCAAAGGTACTGACTGCAAACCTTATGGAGTCATCTTAATATAACTCTCCACATGATCCTGAGATGTTTGGCAGTTGTTATATCACATAGATATTCAAGACAAAAAAGTTGATATCTCAATGCATGATGTGCTTTGGAACTAAAAGTATACATTACAATTTTACTCTAAATTCCTCAATGCAAACCTTATGGAAATATCTAAACATAACTCCCCACATGATCCTGAGATGCTTGACATTTGTTATATCACTCAGGTATTCGAGACAAAAAAGTTGATTTCTCTCAGCATGCAATGCTTTGGCACTGAAAGAATATATTTCAATTTTACTATGAAGTACTGAATGCAAACCTTTTGGAAACATGTTAACATCACTCCCCAAATGTTCCTGAACTGTTTGACACCTGTTACATCTCTCAGGTATTCAAGATAAAAAAGATGATTTCTCAGTGCATACTGTGCTTTGGCATTGAATGAAGCATACATTTCAATTTTACTCAAAGGTACTGACTGCAAACCTTATGGAGTCATCTTAATATAACTCTCCACATGATCCTGAGATGTTTGACAGTTGTTATATCACTCAGGCATTCAGCACAAAAAAGTTGATTTCTCAACACATGAAGTGCTTTGGAACTTAAAGTATATATTTCAATTTTACTCTAAAATCCTCAATGCAAACCTTATGGAAACATCTAAACAGAACTCCCCACATGATCCTGAGATGTTTGACACCGGTTATATCACTCAGGTATTCAAAATAAAATAAGTGATTTCTCAGTGCATACTGCGCTTTGGAATTGAAAGAAGTATACACTACAATTTTACTCAAAGGTACTGACTGCAAACCTTATGGAGGCTCTTAATATAACTCTCCACATGATCCTGAGATGTTTGCAGTTGTTATATCACTCTGCTATTCAAGACAAAAAAGTTGATATCTCAATGCATGAAGTGGTTTGGAACTAAAAGTATACATTACAATTTTACTCTAAATTCCTGAAGGCAAACATTATGGAAACATCTAAACATAACTCCCCACGTGATCCTGAGATGTTTGACACCGGTTATATCACTCAGCTATTCAAGATAAAAAAGTTGATTTCTCAGTGCATACTGTGCTTTGGCATTGAATGAAGCATACATTTCAATTTTACTCAAAGGTACTGACTGCAAACCTTATGGAGTCATCTTAATATAACTCTCCACATGATCCTGAGATGTTTGACCAGTTGTTATATCACTCAGATATTCAAGACAAAAAAGTTGATTTCTCAACACATGAAGTGCTTTGGAACTTAAAGTATATATTTCAATTTTACTCTAAATTCCTCAATGCAAACCTTATGGAAACATCTAAACATAACTCCCCACATGATCCTGAGATGTTTGACACCGGTTATATCATTCAGGTATTCAAGATAAAAAAGTTGATTTCTCAGTGCATACTGTGCTTTGGCATTGAATGAAGCATACATTTCAATTTTACTCAAAGGTACTGACTGCAAACCTTATGGAGTCATCTTAATATAACTCTCCACATGATCCTGAGATGTTTAATAGTTGTTATATCAATCAGGTATTCAAGACAAAAAAAGTTGATTTCTCAACGCATGAAGTGCTTTGGAACTTTAAGTATATATTTCAATTTTACTCTAAATTCCTCAATGCAAACCCTATGGAAACATCTAAACATAACTCCCCACAGTATCCTGAGATGTTTGACACCGGTTATATCATTCAGGTATTCAAGATAAAAAAGTTGATTTCTCAGTGCATACTGTGCTTTGGCATTGAATGAAGCATACATTTCAATTTTACTCAAAGGTACTGACTGCAAACGTTATGGAGTCATCTTAATATAACTCTCCACATGATCCTGAGATGTTTGGCAGTTGTTATATCACTCAGCTATTCAAGACAAAAAGTTGATATCTCAATGCATGATGTGCTTTGGAACTAAAAGTATACATTACAATTTTACTCTAAATTCCTCAATGCAAACCTTATGGAAATATCTAAACATAACTCCCCACATGATCCTGAGATGCTTGACATTTGTTATATCACTCAGGTATTCGAGACAAAAAGTTGATTTCTCTCAGCATGCAATGCTTTGGCACTAAAAGAATATATTTCAATTTTACTATGAAGTACTGAATGCAAACCTTTTGGAAACATGTTAACATCACTCCCCAAATGTTCCTGAACTGTTTGACACTGTTACATCTCTCAGGTATTCAAGATAAAAAAGATGATTTCTCAGTGCATACTGTGCTTTGGCATTGAATGAAGCATACATTTCAATTTTACTCAAAGGTACTGACTGCAAACCTTATGGAGTCATCTTAATATAACTCTCCACATGATCCTGAGATGTTTGGCAGTTGTTATATCACTCTGCTATTCAAGACAAAAAAGTTGATCTCTCAATGCATGAAGCGGTTTGGAACTAACAGTATATATATCAATTTTACTCTAAATTCCTCAATGCAAACCTTATGCAAACATCTAATCATAAGTCCCTGCATGATCCTGAGATGTTTGACTCTGGTTATATCACTCTGGTATCAAGATAAAAAAGTTGATTTCTCAGTGCATACTGTGATTTGGCATTGAATGAAGCATACATTTTCAATTTTACTCAAAGGTACTGACTGCAAACCTTATGGAAATATCTAAACATAACTCCCCACATGATCCTGAGATGTTTGACATTTGTTATATCACTCAGGTATTCAAAACAAAAAATTTGATTTCTCAGTGCATGCAATGCTTTGGCAGTAAAAGTATATATTTCAATTTTACTCTGAAGTACTGAATGCCAACCTTATGGAAAGATGTTAACATCACTCTCCACATGATTCTGAGATGTTTGACACCTGTTACATCACTCAGGTACTCAGGATAAAAAAGTTGATTTCTCTTTGCATACAGTGCTTTGGCATTGAAAGAAGCATACATTTCAATTTTACTCAAAGGTACTGACTGCAAACATTATGGAGTCATCTGAATATAACTCTCCACATGATCCTGAGATGTTTAATAGTTGTTATATCACTCAGGTATTCAAGATAAAAAAGTTGATTTCTCAACGCATGAAGTGCTTTGGAACTTTAAGTATATATTTCAATTTTACTCTAAATTCCTCAATGCAAACCTTATGGAAACATCTAAACAGAACTCCCCACAATATCCTGAGATGTTTGACACCGGTTATATCACTCAGGTATTCAAAATAAAAAAAGAAGTGATTTCTCAGTGCATACTGCGCTTTGGAATTGAAAGAAGTATACACTACAATTTTACTCAAAGGTACTGACTGCAAACCTTATGGAGGCTCTTAATATAACTCTCCACATGATCCTCAGATGTTTGGCAGTTGTTATATCACTCAGGTATTCAAGACAGAAAAGTTGATATCTCAATGCATGAAGTGGTTTGGAACTAAAAGTATAGATTACAATTTTACTCTAAATTCCTGAAGGCAAACATTATGGAAACATCTAAACATAACTCCCCACGTGATCCTGAGATGTTTGACACCGGTTATATCACTCAGGTATTCAAGATAAAAAAGTTGATTTCTCAGTGCATACTGTGCTTTGGCATTGAATGAAGCATACATTTCAATTTTACTCAAAGGTACTGACTGCAAACCTTCTGGAGTCATCTTAATATAACTCTCCACATGATCCTGAGATGTTTGACAGTTGTTATATCACTCAGATATTCAAGACAAAAAAGTTGATTTCTCAACACATGAAGTGCTTTGGAACTTAAAGTATATATTTCAATTTTACTCTAAATTCCTCAATGCAAACCTTATGGAAACATCTAAACATAACTCCCCACATGATCCTGAGATGTTTGACACCGGTTATATCATTCAGGTATTCAAGATAAAAAAGTTGATTTCTCAGTGCATACTGTGCTTTGGCATTGAATGAAGCATACATTTCAATTTTACTCAAAGGTACTGCCTGCAAACCTTATGGAGTCATCTTAATATAACTCTCCACATGATCCTGAGATGTTTGGCAGTTGTTATATCACTCAGCTATTCAAGACAAAAAAGTTGATATCTCAATGCATGATGTGCTTTGGAACTAAAAGTATACATTACAATTTTACTCTAAATTCCTCAATGCAAACCTTATGGAAATATCTAAACATAACTCCCCACATGATCCTGAGATGTTTGACATTTGTTATATCACTCAGGTATTCGAGACAAAAAAGTTGATTTCTCTCAGCATGCAATGCTTTGGCACTAAAAGAATATATTTCAATTTTACTATCAAGTACAAAATGCAAACCTTTTGGAAACATGTTAACATCACTCACCAAATGTTCCTGAACTGTTTGACACCTGTTACAACTCTCAGGTATTCAAGATAAAAAAGATGATTTCTCAGTGCATACTGTGCTTTGGCATTGAATGAAGCATACATTTCAATTTTACTCAAAGGTACTGACTGCAAACCTTATGGAGTCATCTTAATATAACTCTCCACATGATCCTGAGATGTTTGGCAGTTGTTATATCACTCAGCTATTCAAGACAAAAAAGTTGATATCTCAATGCATGATGTGGTTTGGAACTAAAAGTATACATTACAATTTTACTCTAAAATCCTCAATGCAAACCTTATGGAAATAACTAAACATAACTCCCCACATGATCCTGAGGTGCTTGACATTTGTTATATCACTCAGGTATTCGAGACAAAAAAGTTGATTTCTCTCAGCATGCAATGCTTTGGCACTAAAAGAATATATTTCAATTTTACTATTAAGTACTGAATGCAAACCTTTTGGAAACATGTTAACATCACTCCCCAAATGTTCCTGAACTGTTTGACACCTGTTACATCTCTCAGGTATTCAAGATAAAAAAGATGATTTCTCAGTGCATACTGTGCTTTGGCATTGAATGAAGCATACATTTCAATTTTACTCAAAGGTACTGACTGCAAACCTTATGGAGTCATCTTAATATAACTCTCCACATGATCCTGAGATGTTTGGCAGTTGTTATATCACATAGATATTCAAGACAAAAAAGTTGATATCTCAATGCATGATGTGCTTTGGAACTAAAAGTATACATTACAATTTTACTCTAAATTCCTCAATGCAAACCTTATGGAAATAACTAAACATAACTCCCCACATGATCCTGAGATGCTTGACATTTGTTATATCACTCAGGTATTCGAGACAAAAAAGTTGATTTCTCTCAGCATGCAATGCTTTGGCACTGAAAGAATATATTTCAATTTTACTATGAAGTACTGAATGCAAACCTTTTGGAAACATGTTAACATCACTCCCCAAATGTTCCTGAACTGTTTGACACCTGTTACATCTCTCAGGTATTCAAGATAAAAAAGATGATTTCTCAGTGCATACTGTGCTTTGGCATTGAATGAAGCATACATTTCAATTTTACTCAAAGGTACTGACTGCAAACCTTATGGAGTCATCTTAATATAACTCTCCACATGATCCTGAGATGTTTGACAGTTGTTATATCACTCAGGCATTCAGCACAAAAAAGTTGATTTCTCAACACATGAAGTGCTGGAACTTAAAGTATATATTTCAATTTTACTCTAAAATCTTCAATGCAAACCTTATGGAAACATCTAAACAGAACTCCCCACATGATCCTGAGATGTTTGACACCGGTTATATCACTCAGGTATTCAAAATAAAATAAGTGATTTCTCAGTGCATACTGCGCTTTGGAATTGAAAGAAGTATACACTACAATTTTACTCAAAGGTACTGACTGCAAACCTTATGGAGGCTCTTAATATAACTCTCCACATGATCCTGAGATGTTTGGCAGTTGTTATATCACTCTGCTATTCAAGACAAAAAAGTTGATATCTCAATGCATGAAGTGGTTTGGAACTAAAAGTATACATTACAATTTTACTCTAAATTCCTGAAGGCAAACATTATGGAAACATCTAAACATAACTCCCCACGTGATCCTGAGATGTTTGACACCGGTTATATCACTCAGCTATTCAAGATAAAAAAGTTGATTTCTCAGTGCATACTGTGCTTTGGCATTGAATGAAGCATACATTTCAATTTTACTCAAAGGTACTGACTGCAAACCTTATGGAGTCATCTTAATATAACTCTCCACATGATCCTGAGATGTTTGACAGTTGTTATATCACTCAGATATTCAAGACAAAAAAGTTGATTTCTCAACACATGAAGTGCTTTGGAACTTAAAGTATATATTTCAATTTTACTCTAAATTCCTCAATGCAAACCTTATGGAAACATCTGAACATAACTCCCCACATGATCCTGAGATGTTTGACACCGGTTATATCATTCAGGTATTCAAGATAAAAAAGTTGATTTCTCAGTGCATACTGTGCTTTGGCATTGAATGAAGCATACATTTCAATTTTACTCAAAGGTACTGACTGCAAACCTTATGGAGTCATCTTAATATAACTCTCCACATGATCCTGAGATGTTTAATAGTTGTTATATCAATCAGGTATTCAAGACAAAAAAGTTGATTTCTCAACGCATGAAGTGCTTTGGAACTTTAAGTATATATTTCAATTTTACTCTAAATTCCTCAATGCAAACCCTATGGAAACATCTAAACATAACTCCCCACAGTATCCTGAGATGTTTGACACCGGTTATATCATTCAGGTATTCAAGATAAAAAAGTTGATTTCTCAGTGCATACTGTGCTTTGGCATTGAATGAAGCATACATTTCAATTTTACTCAAAGGTACTGACTGCAAACCTTATGGAGTCATCTTAATATAACTCTCCACATGATCCTGAGATGTTTGGCAGTTGTTATATCACTCAGCTATTCAAGACAAAAAAGTTGATATCTGAATGCATGATGTGCTTTGGAACTAAAAGTATACATTACAATTTTACTCTAAATTCCTCAATGCAAACCTTATGGAAATATCTAAACATAACTCCCCACATGATCCTGAGATGCTTGACATTTGTTATATCACTCAGGTATTCGAGACAAAAAAGTTGATTTCTCTCAGCATGCAATGCTTTGGCACTAAAAGAATATATTTCAATTTTACTATGAAGTACTGAATGCAAACCTTTTGGAAACATGTTAACATCACTCCCCAAATGTTCCTGAACTGTTTGACACCTGTTACATCTCTCAGGTATTCAAGATAAAAAAGATGATTTCTCAGTGCATACTGTGCTTTGGCATTGAATGAAGCATACATTTCAATTTTACTCAAAAGTACTGACTGCAAACCTTATGGAGTCATCTTAATATAACTCTCCACATGATCCTGAGATGTTTGGCAGTTGTTATATCACTCTGCTATTCAAGACAAAAAAGTTGATCTCTCAATGCATGAAGCGGTTTGGAACTAACAGTATATATATCAATTTTACTCTAAATTCCTCAATGCAAACCTTATGCAAACATCTAATCATAAGTCCCTGCATGATCCTGAGATGTTTGACTCTGGTTATATCACTCTGGTATTCAAGATAAAAAAGTTGATTTCTCAGTGCATACTGTGATTTGGCATTGAATGAAGCATACATTTCAATTTTACTCAAAGGTACTGACTGCAAACCTTATGGAGTCATCTTAATATAACTCTCCACATGATCCTGAGATGTTTGACAGTTGTTATATCACTCAGGCATTCAGGACAAAAAAGTTGATTTCTCAACACATGAAGTGCTTTGGAACTTAAAGTATATATTTCAATTTTACTCTAAAATCCTCAATGCAAACCTTATGGAAACATCTAAACAGAACTCCCCACATGATCCTGAGATGTTTGACACCGGTTATATCACTCAGGTATTCAAAATAAAAAAAGTGATTTCTCAGTGCATACTGCGCTTTGGAATTGAAAGAAGTATACACTACAATTTTACTCAAAGGTACTGACTGCAAACCTTATGGAGGCTCTTAATATAACTCTCCACATGATCCTGAGATGTTTGGCAGTTGTTATATCACTCTGCTATTCAAGACAAAAAAGTTGATATCTCAATGCATGAAGTGGTTTGGAACTAAAAGTATACATTACAATTTTACTCTAAATTCCTGAAGGCAAACATTATGGAAACATCTAAACATAACTCCCCACGTGATCCTGAGATGTTTGACACCGGTTATATCACTCAGCTATTGAAGATAAAAAAGTTGATTTCTCAGTGCATACTGTGCTTTGGCATTGAATGAAGCATACATTTCAATTTTACTCAAAGGTACTGACTGCAAACCTTATGGAGTCATCTTAATATAACTCTCCACATGATCCTGAGATGTTTGACAGTTGTTATATCACTCAGATATTCAAGACAAAAAAGTTGATTTCTCAACACATGAAGTGCTTTGGAACTTAAAGTATATATTTCAATTTTACTCTAAATTCCTCAATGCAAACCTTATGGAAACATCTAAACATAACTCCCCACATGATCCTGAGATGTTTGACACCGGTTATATCATTCAGGTATTCAAGATAAAAAAGTTGATTTCTCAGTGCATACTGTGCTTTGGCATTGAATGAAGCATACATTTCAATTTTACTCAAAGGTACTGACTGCAAACCTTATGGAGTCATCTTAATATAACTCTCCACATGATCCTGAGATGTTTGGCAGTTGTTATATCACTCAGCTATTCAAGACAAAAAAGTTGATATCTCAATGCTTGATGTGTTTTGGAACTAAAAGTATACATTACAATTTTACTCTAAATTCCTCAATGCAAACCTTATGGAAATATCTAAACATAACTCCCCACATGATCCTGAGATGTTTGACATTTGTTATATCACTCAGGTATTCGAGACAAAAAAGTTGATTTCTCTCAGCATGCAATGCTTTGGCACTAAAAGAATATATTTTAATTTTACTATGAAGTACTGAATGCAAACCTTTTGGAAACATGTTAACATCACTCCCCAAATGTTCCTGAACTGTTTGACACCTGTTACAACTCTCAGGTATTCAAGATAAAAAAGATGATTTCTCAGTGCATACTGTGCTTTGGCATTGAATGAAGCATACATTTCAATTTTACTCAAAGGTACTGACTGCAAACCTTATGGAGTCATCTGAATATAACTCTCCACATGATCCTGAGATGTTTAATAGTTGTTATATCACTCAGGTATTCAAGACAAAAAAGTTGATTTCTCAACGCATGAAGTGCTTTGGAACTTTAAGTATATATTTCAATTTTACTCTAAATTCCTCAATGCAAACCCTATGGAAACATCTAAACATAACTCCCCACAGTATCCTGAGATGTTTGACACCGGTTATATCATTCAGGTATTCAAGATAAAAAAGTTGATTTCTCAGTGCATACTGTGCTTTGGCATTGAATGAAGCATACATTTCAATTTTACTCAAAGGTACTGACTGCAAACCTTATGGAGTCATCTTAATATAACTCTCCACATGATCCTGAGATGTTTGGCAGTTGTTATATCACTCTGCTATTCAAGACAAAAAAGTTGATCTCTCAATGCATGAAGCGGTTTGGAACTAACAGTATATATATCAATTTTACTCTAAATTCCTCAATGCAAACCTTATGCAAACATCTAATCATAAGTCCCTGCATGATCCTGAGATGTTTGACTCTGGTTATATCACTCTGGTATTCAAGATAAAAAAGTTGATTTCTCAGTGCATACTGTGATTTGGCATTGAATGAAGCATACATTTCAATTTTACTCAAAGGTACTGACTGCAAACCTTATGGAAATATCTAAACATAACTCCCCACATGATCCTGAGATGTTTGACATTTGTTATATCACTCAGGTATTCAAAACAAAAAATTTGATTTCTCAGTGCATGCAATGCTTTGGCAGTAAAAGTATATATTTCAATTTTACTCTGAAGTACTGAATGCCAACCTTATGGAAAGATGTTAACATCACTCTCCACATGATTCTGAGATGTTTGACACCTGTTACATCACTCAGGTACTCAGGATAAAAAAGTTGATTTCTCTTTGCATACAGTGCTTTGGCATTGAAAGAAGCATACATTTCAATTTTACTCGAAGGTACTGACTGCAAACATTATGGAGTCATCTGAATATAACTCTCCACATGATCCTGAGATGTTTGACAGTTGTTATATCACTCAGATATTCAAGACAAAAAAGTTGATTTCTCAACACATGAAGTGCTTTGGAACTTAAAGTATATATTTCAATTTTACTCTAAATTCCTCAATGCAAACCTTATGGAAACATCTAAACATAACTCCCCACAATATCCTGAGATGTTTGACACCGGTTATATCATTCAGGTATTCAAGATAAAAAAGTTGATTTCTCAGTGCATCCTGTGCTTTGGCATTGAATGAAGCATACATTTCAATTTTACTCAAAGTTACTGACTGCAAACCTTATGGAGTCATCTTAATATAACTCTCCACATGATCCTGAGATGTTTGGCAGTTGTTATATCACTCAGCTATTCAAGACAAAAAAGTTGATATCTCAAAGCATGATGTGTTTTGGAACTAAAAGTATACATTACAATTTTACTCTAAATTCCTCAATGCAAACCTTATGGAAATATCTAAACATAACTCCCCACATGATCCTGAGATGTTTGACATTTGTTATATCACTCAGGTATTCAGAACAAAAAATTTGATTTCCCAGTGCATGCAATGCTTTGGCAGTAAAAGTATATATTTCAATTTTACTCTGAAGTACTGAATGCCAACCTTATGGAAAGATGTTAACATCACTCTCCACATGATTCTGAGATGTTTGACACCTGTTACATCACTCAGGTACTCAGGATAAAAAAGTTGATTTCTCATTGCATACAGTGCTTTGGCATTGAAAGAAGCATACATTTCAATTTTACTCAAAGGTACTGACTGCAAACATTATGGAGTCATCTGAATATAACTCTCCACATGATCCTGAGATGTTTAATAGTTGTTATATCACTCAGGTATTCAAGATAAAAAAGTTGATTTCTCAACGCATGAAGTGCTTTGGAACTTTAAGTATATATTTTAATTTTACTCTAAGTTCCTCAATGCAAACCTTATGGAAACATCTAAACAGAACTCCCCACAGTATCCTGAGATGTTTGACACCGGTGATATCACTCAGGTATTCAAAATAAAAAAAGTGATTTCTCAGTGCATACTGCGCTTTGGAATTGAAAGAAGTATACACTACAATTTTACTCAAAGGTACTGACTGCAAACCTTATAGAGGCTCTTAATATAACTCTCCACATGATCCTGAGATGTTTGGCAGTTGTTATATCACTCAGGTATTCAAGACAGAAAAGTTGATATCTCAATGCATGAAGTGGTTTGGAATTAAATGTATAGATTACAATTTTGCTCTAAATTCCTGAAGGCAAACATTATGGAAACATCTAAACATAACTCCCCACGTGATCCTGAGATGTTTGACACCGGTTATATCACTCAGCTAATCAAGATAAAAAAGTTGACTTCTCAGTGCATACTGTGCTTTGGCATTGAATGAAGCATACATTTCAATTTTACTCAAAGGTACTGACTGCAAACCTTATGGAGTCATCTTAATATAACTCTCCACATGATCCTGAGATGTTTGGCAGTTGTTATATCACTCAGCTATTCAAGACAAAAAAGTTGATATCTCAATGCATGATGTGCTTTGGAACTAAAAGTATACATTACAATTTTACTCTAAATTCCTGAAGGCAAACATTATGGAAACATCTAAACATAACTCCCCACGTGATCCTGAGATGTTTGACACCGGTTATATCACTCAGCTATTCAAGATAAAAAAGTTGATTTCTCAGTGCATACTGTGCTTTGGCATTGAATGAAGCATACATTTCAATTTTACTCAAAGGTACTGACTGCAAACCTTCTGGAGTCATCTTAATATAACTCTCCACATGATCCTGAGATGTTTGACAGTTGTTATATCACTCAGCTATTCAAGACAAAAAAGTTGATATCTCAATGCATGATGTGCTTTGGAACTAAAAGTATACATTACAATTTTACTCTAAATTCCTCAATGCAAACCTTATGGAAATATCTAAACATAACTCCCCACATGATCCTGAGATGTTTGACATTTGTTATATCACTCAGGTATTCGAGACAAAAAAGTTGATTTCTCTCAGCATGCAATGCTTTGGCACTAAAAGAATATATTTCAATTTTACTATGAAGTACTGAATGCAAACCTTTTGGAAACATGTTAACATCACTCCCCAAATGTTCCTGAACTGTTTGACACCTGTTACAACTCTCAGGTATTCAAGATAAAAAAGATGATTTCTCAGTGCATACTGTGCTTTGGCATTGAATGAAGCATACATTTCAATTTTACTCAAAGGTACTGACTGCAAACCTTATGGAGTCATCTGAATATAACTCTCCACATGATCCTGAGATGTTTAATAGTTGTTATATCACTCAGGTATTCAAGACAAAAAAGTTGATTTCTCAACGCATGAAGTGCTTTGGAACTTTAAGTATATATTTCAATTTTACTCTAAATTCCTCAATGCAAACCTTATGGAAACATCTAAACATAACTCCCCACATGATCCTGAGATGTTTGACACCGGTTATATCATTCAGGTATTCAAGATAAAAAAGGTTGATTTCTCAGTGCATACTGTGCTTTGGCATTGAATGAAGCATAGATTTCAATTTTACTCAAAGGTACTGACTGCAAACCTTATGGAGTCATCTTAATATAACTCTCCACATGATCCTGAGATGTTTGGCAGTTGTTATATCA
Source organism: Mobula birostris (assembly GCF_030028105.1). NCBI lineage: Eukaryota > Metazoa > Chordata > Chondrichthyes > Myliobatiformes > Myliobatidae > Mobula > Mobula birostris. The sequence goes on along the minus strand of NW_027278537.1, from coordinate 56,774 downwards.
CTCAGCTATTCAAGACAAAAAAGTTGATATCTCAATGCTTGATGTGTTTTGGAACTAAAAGTATACATTACAATTTTACTCTAAATTCCTCAATGCAAACCTTATGGAAATATCTAAACATAACTCCCCACATGATCCTGAGATGTTTGACATTTGTTATATCACTCAGGTATTCGAGACAAAAAAGTTGATTTCTCTCAGCATGCAATGCTTTGGCACTAAAAGAATATATTTTAATTTTACTATGAAGTACTGAATGCAAACCTTTTGGAAACATGTTAACATCACTCCCCAAATGTTCCTGAACTGTTTGACACCTGTTACAACTCTCAGGTATTCAAGATAAAAAAGATGATTTCTCAGTGCATACTGTGCTTTGGCATTGAATGAAGCATACATTTCAATTTTACTCAAAGGTACTGACTGCAAACCTTATGGAGTCATCTGAATATAACTCTCCACATGATCCTGAGATGTTTAATAGTTGTTATATCACTCAGGTATTCAAGACAAAAAAGTTGATTTCTCAACGCATGAAGTGCTTTGGAACTTTAAGTATATATTTCAATTTTACTCTAAATTCCTCAATGCAAACCCTATGGAAACATCTAAACATAACTCCCCACAGTATCCTGAGATGTTTGACACCGGTTATATCATTCAGGTATTCAAGATAAAAAAGTTGATTTCTCAGTGCATACTGTGCTTTGGCATTGAATGAAGCATACATTTCAATTTTACTCAAAGGTACTGGCTGCAAACCTTATGGAGTCATCTTAATATAACTCTCCACATGATCCTGAGATGTTTGGCAGTTGTTATATCACTCTGCTATTCAAGACAAAAAAGTTGATCTCTCAATGCATGAAGCGGTTTGGAACTAACAGTATATATATCAATTTTACTCTAAATTCCTCAATGCAAACCTTATGCAAACATCTAATCATAAGTCCCTGCATGATCCTGAGATGTTTGACTCTGGTTATATCACTCTGGTATTCAAGATAAAAAAGTTGATTTCTCAGTGCATACTGTGATTTGGCATTGAATGAAGCATACATTTCAATTTTACTCAAAGGTACTGACTGCAAACCTTATGGAAATATCTAAACATAACTCCCCACATGATCCTGAGATGTTTGACATTTGTTATATCACTCAGGTATTCAAAACAAAAAATTTGATTTCTCAGTGCATGCAATGCTTTGGCAGTAAAAGTATATATTTCAATTTTACTCTGAAGTACTGAATGCCAACCTTATGGAAAGATGTTAACATCACTCTCCACATGATTCTGAGATGTTTGACACCTGTTACATCACTGAGGTACTCAGGATAAAAAAGTTGATTTCTCATTGCATACAGTGCTTTGGCATTGAAAGAAGCATACATTTCAATTTTACTCAAAGGTACTGACTGCAAACATTATGGAGTCATCTGAATATAACTCTCCACATGATCCTGAGATGTTTAATAGTTGTTATATCACTCAGGTATTCAAGATAAAAAAGTTGATTTCTCAACGCATGAAGTGCTTTGGAACTTTAAGTATATATTTTAATTTTACTCTAAGTTCCTCAATGCAAACCTTATGGAAACATCTAAACAGAACTCCCCACAGTATCCTGAGATGTTTGACACCGGTTATATCACTCAGGTATTCAAAATAAAAAAAGTGATTTCTCAGTGCATACTGCGCTTTGGAATTGAAAGAAGTATACACTACAATTTTACTCAAAGGTACTGACTGCAAACCTTATAGAGGCTCTTAATATAACTCTCCACATGATCCTGAGATGTTTGGCAGTTGTTATATCACTCAGGTATTCAAGACAGAAAAGTTGATATCTCAATGCATGAAGTGGTTTGGAATTAAATGTATAGATTACAATTTTGCTCTAAATTCCTGAAGGCAAACATTATGGAAACATCTAAACATAACTCCCCACGTGATCCTGAGATGTTTGACACCGGTTATATCACTCAGCTAATCAAGATAAAAAAGTTGACTTCTCAGTGCATACTGTGCTTTGGCATTGAATGAAGCATACATTTCAATTTTACTCAAAGGTACTGACTGCAAACCTTATGGAGTCATCTTAATATAACTCTCCACATGATCCTGAGATGTTTGGCAGTTGTTATATCACTCAGCTATTCAAGACAAAAAAGTTGATATCTCAATGCATGATGTGCTTTGGAACTAAAAGTATACATTACAATTTTACTCTAAATTCCTGAAGGCAAACATTATGGAAACATCTAAACATAACTCCCCACGTGATCCTGAGATGTTTGACACCGGTTATATCACTCAGCTATTCAAGATAAAAAAGTTGATTTCTCAGTGCATACTGTGCTTTGGCATTGAATGAAGCATACATTTCAATTTTACTCAAAGGTACTGACTGCAAACCTTCTGGAGTCATCTTAATATAACTCTCCACATGATCCTGAGATGTTTGACAGTTGTTATATCACTCAGATATTCAAGACAAAAAAGTTGATTTCTCAACACATGAAGTGCTTTGGAACTTAAAGTATATATTTCAATTTTACTCTAAAATCCTCAATGCAAACCTTATGGAAACATCTAAACATAACTCCCCACATGATCCTGAGATGTTTGACACCGGTTATATCATTCAGGTATTCAAGATAAAAAAGTTGATTTCTCAGTGCATACTGTGCTTTGGCATTGAATGAAGCATACATTTCAATTTTACTCAAAGGTACTGCCTGCAAACCTTATGGAGTCATCTTAATATAACTCTCCACATGATCCTGAGATGTTTGGCAGTTGTTATATCACTCAGCTATTCAAGACAAAAAAGTTGATATCTCAATGCATGATGTGCTTTGGAACTAAAAGTATACATTACAATTTTACTCTAAATTCCTCAATGCAAACCTTATGGAAATATCTAAACATAACTCCCCACATGATCCTGAGATGTTTGACATTTGTTATATCACTCAGGTATTCGAGACAAAAAAGTTGATTTCTCTCAGCATGCAATGCTTTGGCACTAAAAGAATATATTTCAATTTTACTATGAAGTACTGAATGCAAACCTTTTGGAAACATGTTAACATCACTCCCCAAATGTTCCTGAACTGTTTGACACCTGTTACAACTCTCAGGTATTCAAGATAAAAAAGATGATTTCTCAGTGCATACTGTGCTTTGGCATTGAATGAAGCATACATTTCAATTTTACTCAAAGGTACTGACTGCAAACCTTATGGAGTCATCTGAATATAACTCTCCACATGATCCTGAGATGTTTAATAGTTGTTATATCACTCAGGTATTCAAGACAAAAAAGTTGATTTCTCAACGCATGAAGTGCTTTGGAACTTTAAGTATATATTTCAATTTTACTCTAAATTCCTCAATGCAAACCTTATGGAAACATCTAAACATAACTCCCCACAGTATCCTGAGATGTTTGACACCGGTTATTTCATTCAGGTATTCAAGATAAAAAAAGTTGATTTCTCAGTGCATACTGTGCTTTGGCATTGAATGAAGCATACATTTCAATTTTACTCAAAGGTACTGACTGCAAACCTTATGGAGTCATCTTAATATAACTCTCCACATCATCTTGAGATGTTTGGCAGTTGTTATATCACTCAGCTATTCAAGACAAAAAAGTTGATATCTCAATGCATGATGTGCTTTGGAACTAAAAGTATACATTACAATTTTACTCTAAATTCTTCAATGCAAACCTTATGGAAATATCTAAACATAACTCCCCACATGATCCTGAGATGTTTGACATTTGTTATATCACTCAGGTATTCGAGACAAAAAAGTTGATTTCTCTCAGCATGCAATGCTTTGGCACTAAAAGAATATATTTCAATTTTACTATGAAGTACTGAATGCAAACCTTTTGGAAACATGTTAACATCACTCCCCAAATGTTCCTGAACTGTTTGACACCTGTTACAACTCTCAGGTATTCAAGATAAAAAAGATGATTTCTCAGTGCATACTGTGCTTTGGCATTGAATGAAGCATACATTTCAATTTTACTCAAAGGTACTGACTGCAAACCTTATGGAGTCATCTTAATATAACTCTCCACATGATCCTGAGATGTTTGGCAGTTGTTATGTCACATAGATATTCAAGACAAAGAAGTTGATATCTCAATGCATGATGTGCTTTGGAACTAAAAGTATACATTACAATTTTACTCTAAATTCCTCAATGCAAACCTTATGGAAATATCTAAACATAACTCCCCACATGATCCTGAGATGCTTGACATTTGTTATATCACTCAGGTATTCGAGACAAAAAAGTTGATTTCTCTCAGCATGCAATGCTTTGGCACTAAAAGAATATATTTCAATTTTACTATGAAGTACTGAATGCAAACCTTTTGGAAACATGTTAACATCACTCCCCAAATGTTCCTGAACTGTTTGACACCTGTTACATCTCTCAGGTATTCAAGATAAAAAAGATGATTTCTCAGTGCATACTGTGCTTTGGCATTGAATGAAGCATACATTTCAATTTTACTCAAAGGTACTGACTGCAAACCTTATGGAGTCATCTTAATATAACTCTCCACATGATCCTGAGATGTTTGACAGTTGTTATATCACTCAGGCATTCAGCACAAAAAAGTTGATATCTCAATGCATGAAGTGGTTTGGAACTAAAAGTATACATTACAATTTTACTCTAAATTCCTGAAGGCAAACATTATGGAAACATCTAAACATAACTCCCCACGTGATCCTGAGATGTTTGACACCGGTTATATCACTCAGCTATTCAAGATAAAAAAGTTGATTTCTCAGTGCATACTGTGCTTTGGCATTGAATGAAGCATACATTTCAATTTTACTCAAAGGTACTGACTGCAAACCTTATGGAGTCATCTTAATATAACTCTCCACATGATCCTGAGATGTTTGACAGTTGTTATATCACTCAGATATTCAAGACAAAAAAGTTGATTTCTCAACACATGAAGTGCTTTGGAACTTAAAGTATATATTTCAATTTTACTCTAAATTCCTCAATGCAAACCTTATGGAAACATCTAAACATAACTCCCCACATGATCCTGAGATGTTTGACACCGGTTATATCATTCAGGTATTCAAGATAAAAAAGTTGATTTCTCAGTGCATACTGTGCTTTGGCATTGAATGAAGCATACATTTCAATTTTACTCAAAGGTACTGACTGCAAACCTTATGGAGTCATCTTAATATAACTCTCCACATGATCCTGAGATGTTTAATAGTTGTTATATCAATCAGGTATTCAAGACAAAAAAGTTGATTTCTCAACGCATGAAGTGCTTTGGAACTTTAAGTATATATTTCAATTTTACTCTAAATTCCTCAATGCAAACCCTATGGAAACATCTAAACATAACTCCCCACAGTATCCTGAGATGTTTGACACCGGTTATATCATTCAGGTATTCAAGATAAAAAAGTTGATTTCTCAGTGCATACTGTGCTTTGGCATTGAATGAAGCATACATTTCAATTTTACTCAAAGGTACTGACTGCAAACCTTATGGAGTCATCTTAATATAACTCTCCACATGATCCTGAGATGTTTGGCAGTTGTTATATCACTCAGCTATTCAAGACAAAAAAGTTGATATCTCAATGCATGATGTGCTTTGGAACTAAAAGTATACATTACAATTTTACTCTAAATTCCTCAATGCAAACCTTATGGAAATATCTAAACATAACTCCCCACATGATCCTGAGATGCTTGACATTTGTTATATCACTCAGGTATTCGAGACAAAAAAGTTGATTTCTCTCAGCATGCAATGCTTTGGCACTAAAAGAATATATTTCAATTTTACTATGAAGTACTGAATGCAAACCTTTTGGAAACATGTTAACATCACTCCCCAAATGTTCCTGAACTGTTTGACACCTGTTACATCTCTCAGGTATTCAAGATAAAAAAGATGATTTCTCAGTGCATACTGTGCTTTGGCATTGAATGAAGCATACATTTCAATTTTACTCAAAGGTACTGACTGCAAACCTTATGGAGTCATCTTAATATAACTCTCCACATGATCCTGAGATGTTTGGCAGTTGTTATATCACTCTGCTATTCAAGACAAAAAAGTTGATCTCTCAATGCATGAAGCGGTTTGGAACTAACAGTATATATATCAATTTTACTCTAAATTCCTCAATGCAAACCTTATGCAAACATCTAATCATAAGTCCCTGCATGATCCTGAGATGTTTGACTCTGGTTATATCACTCTGGTATTCAAGATAAAAAAGTTGATTTCTCAGTGCATACTGTGATTTGGCATTGAATGAAGCATACATTTCAATTTTACTCAAAGGTACTGACTGCAAACCTTATGGAAATATCTAAACATAACTCCCCACATGATCCTGAGATGTTTGACATTTGTTATATCACTCAGGTATTCAAAACAAAAAATTTGATTTCTCAGTGCATGCAATGCTTTGGCAGTAAAAGTATATATTTCAATTTTACTCTGAAGTACTGAATGCCAACCTTATGGAAAGATGTTAACATCACTCTCCACATGATTCTGAGATGTTTGACACCTGTTACATCACTCAGGTACTCAGGATAAAAAAGTTGATTTCTCTTTGCATACAGTGCTTTGGCATTGAAAGAAGCATACATTTCAATTTTACTCAAAGGTACTGACTGCAAACATTATGGAGTCATCTGAATATAACTCTCCACATGATCCTGAGATGTTTAATAGTTGTTATATCACTCAGGTATTCAAGATAAAAAAGTTGATTTCTCAACGCATGAAGTGCTTTGGAACTTTAAGTATATATTTCAATTTTACTCTAAATTCCTCAATGCAAACCTTATGGAAACATCTAAACAGAACTCCCCACAATATCCTGAGATGTTTGACACCGGTTATATCACTCAGGTATTCAAAATAAAAAAAGTGATTTCTCAGTGCATACTGCGCTTTGGAATTGAAAGAAGTATACACTACAATTTTACTCAAAGGTACTGACTGCAAACCTTATGGAGGCTCTTAATATAACTCTCCACATGATCCTCAGATGTTTGGCAGTTGTTATATCACTCAGGTATTCAAGACAGAAAAGTTGATATCTCAATGCATGAAGTGGTTTGGAACTAAAAGTATAGATTACAATTTTACTCTAAATTCCTGAAGGCAAACATTATGGAAACATCTAAACATAACTCCCCACGTGATCCTGAGATGTTTGACACCGGTTATATCACTCAGCTATTCAAGATAAAAAAGTTGATTTCTCAGTGCATAGTGTGCTTTGGCATTGAATGAAGCATACATTTCAATTTTACTCAAAGGTACTGACTGCAAACCTTCTGGAGTCATCTTCATATAACTCTCCACATGATCCTGAGATGTTTGACAGTTGTTATATCACTCAGATATTCAAGACAAAAAAGTTGATTTCTCAACACATGAAGTGCTTTGGAACTTAAAGTATATATTTCAATTTTACTCTAAATTCCTCAATGCAAACCTTATGGAAACATCTAAACATAACTCCCCACAGTATCCTGAGATGTTTGACACCGGTTATGTCATTCAGGTATTCAAGATAAAAAAGTTGATTTCTCTGTGCATACTGTGCTTTGGCATTGAATGAAGCATACATTTCAATTTTACTCAAAGGTACTGACTGCAAACCTTATGGAGTCATCTTAATATAACTCTCCACATCATCCTGAGATGTTTGGCAGTTGTTATATCACTCAGCTATTCAAGACAAAAAAGTTGATATCTCAATGCATGATGTGCTTTGGAACTAAAAGTATACATTACAATTTTACTCTAAATTCTTCAATGCAAACCTTATGGAAATATCTAAACATAACTCCCCACATGATCCTGAGATGTTTGACATTTGTTATATCACTCAGGTATTCGAGACAAAAAAGTTGATTTCTCTCAGCATGCAATGCTTTGGCACTAAAAGAATATATTTCAATTTTACTATGAAGTACTGAATGCAAACCTTTTGGAAACATGTTAACATCACTCCCCAAATGTTCCTGAACTGTTTGACACCTGTTACAACTCTCAGGTATTCAAGATAAAAAAGATGATTTCTCAGTGCATACTGTGCTTTGGCATTGAATGAAGCATACATTTCAATTTTACTCAAAGGTACTGACTGCAAACCTTATGGAGTCATCTGAATATAACTCTCCACATGATCCTGAGATGTTTGGCAGTTGTTATATCACTCAGCTATTCAAGACAAAAAAGTTGATATCTCAATGCATGATGTGCTTTGGAACTAAAAGTATACATTACAATTTTACTCTAAATTCCTCAATGCAAACCTTATGGAAATATCTAAACATAACTCCCCACATGATCCTGAGATGCTTGACATTTGTTATATCACTCAGGTATTCGAGACAAAAAAGTTGATTTCTCTCAGCATGCAATGCTTTGGCACTAAAAGAATATATTTCAATTTTACTATGAAGTACTGAATGCAAACCTTTTGGAAACATGTTAACATCACTCCCCAAATGTTCCTGAACTGTTTGACACCTGTTACATCTCTCAGGTATTCAAGATAAAAAAGATGATTTCTCAGTGCATACTGTGCTTTGGCATTGAATGAAGCATACATTTCAATTTTACTCAAAGGTACTGACTGCAAACCTTATGGAGTCATCTTAATATAACTCTCCACATGATCCTGAGATGTTTGACAGTTGTTATATCACTCAGGCATTCAGGACAAAAAAGTTGATTTCTCAACACATGAAGTGCTTTGGAACTTAAAGTATATATTTCAATTTTACTCTAAAATCCTCAATGCAAACCTTATGGAAACATCTAAACAGAACTCCCCACATGATCCTGAGATGTTTGACACCGGTTATATCACTCAGGTATTCAAAATAAAAAAAGTGATTTCTCAGTGCATACTGCGCTTTGGAATTGAAAGAAGTATACACTACAATTTTACTCAAAGGTACTGACTGCAAACCTTATGGAGGCTCTTAATATAACTCTCCACATGATCCTGAGATGTTTGGCAGTTGTTATATCACTCTGCTATTCAAGACAAAAAAGTTGATATCTCAATGCATGAAGTGGTTTGGAACTAAAAGTATACATTACAATTTTACTCTAAATTCCTCAATGCAAACCTTATGGAAACATCTAAACATAACTCCCCACGTGATCCTGAGATGTTTGACTCTGGTTATATCACTGTGGTATTCAAGATAAAAAAGTTGATTTCTCAGTGCATACTGTGCTTTGGCATTGAATGAAGCATACATTTCAATTTTACTCAAAGGTACTGACTGCAAACCTTATGGAAATATCTAAACATAACTCCCCACATGATCCTGAGATGTTTGACATTTGTTATATCACTCAGGTATTCAAAACAAAAAATTTGATTTCTCAGTGCATGCAATGCTTTGGCAGTAAAAGTATATATTTCAATTTTACTCTGAAGTACTGAATGCCAACCTTATGGAAAGATGTTAACATCACTCTCCACATGATTCTGAGATGTTTGACACCTGTTACATCACTCAGGTACTCAGGATAAAAACGTTGATTTCTCATTGCATACAGTGCTTTGGCATTGAAAGAAGCATACATTTCAATTTTACTCAAAGGTACTGACTGCAAACATTATGGAGTCATCTGAATATAACTCTCCACATGATCCTGAGATGTTTAATAGTTGTTATATCACTCAGGTATTCAAGACAAAAAAGTTGATTTCTCAACGCATGAAGTGCTTTGGAACTTTAAGTATATATTTCAATTTTACTCTAAATTCCTCAATGCAAACCTTATGGAAACATCTAAACATAACTCCCCACAGTATCCTGAGATGTTTGACACCGGTTATTTCATTCAGGTATTCAAGATAAAAAAAGTTGATTTCTCAGTGCATACTGTGCTTTGGCATTGAATGAAGCATACATTTCAATTTTACTCAAAGGTACTGACTGCAAACCTTATGGAGTCATCTTAATATAACTCTCCACATCATCTTGAGATGTTTGGCAGTTGTTATATCACTCAGCTATTCAAGACAAAAAAGTTGATATCTCAATGCATGATGTGCTTTGGAACTAAAAGTATACATTACAACTTTACTCTAAATTCTTCAATGCAAACCTTATGGAAATATCTAAACATAACTCCCCACATGATCCTGAGATGTTTGACATTTGTTATATCACTCAGGTATTCGAGACAAAAAAGTTGATTTCTCTCAGCATGCAATGCTTTGGCACTAAAAGAATATATTTCAATTTTACTATGAAGTACTGAATGCAAACCTTTTGGAAACATGTTAACATCACTCCCCAAATGTTCCTGAACTGTTTGACACCTGTTACAACTCTCAGGTATTCAAGATAAAAAAGATGATTTCTCAGTGCATACTGTGCTTTGACATTGAATGAAGCATACATTTCAATTTTACTCAAAGGTACTGACTGCAAACCTTATGGAGTCATCTTAATATAACTCTCCACATGATCCTGAGATGTTTGGCAGTTGTTATATCACATAGATATTCAAGACAAAAAAGTTGATATCTCAATGCATGATGTGCTTTGGAACTAAAAGTATACATTACAATTTTACTCTAAATTCCTCAATGCAAACCTTATGGAAATATCTAAACATAACTCCCCACATGATCCTGAGATGCTTGACATTTGTTATATCACTCAGGTATTCGAGACAAAAAAGTTGATTTCTCTCAGCATGCAATGCTTTGGCACTGAAAGAATATATTTCAATTTTACTATGAAGTACTGAATGCAAACCTTTTGGAAACATGTTAACATCACTCCCCAAATGTTCCTGAACTGTTTGACACCTGTTACATCTCTCAGGTATTCAAGATAAAAAAGATGATTTCTCAGTGCATACTGTGCTTTGGCATTGAATGAAGCATACATTTCAATTTTACTCAAAGGTACTGACTGCAAACCTTATGGAGTCATCTTAATATAACTCTCCACATGATCCTGAGATGTTTGACAGTTGTTATATCACTCAGGCATTCAGCACAAAAAAGTTGATTTCTCAACACATGAAGTGCTTTGGAACTTAAAGTATATATTTCAATTTTACTCTAAAATCCTCAATGCAAACCTTATGGAAACATCTAAACAGAACTCCCCACATGATCCTGAGATGTTTGACACCGGTTATATCACTCAGGTATTCAAAATAAAATAAGTGATTTCTCAGTGCATACTGCGCTTTGGAATTGAAAGAAGTATACACTACAATTTTACTCAAAGGTACTGACTGCAAACCTTATGGAGGCTCTTAATATAACTCTCCACATGATCCTGAGATGTTTGGCAGTTGTTATATCACTCTGCTATTCAAGACAAAAAAGTTGATATCTCAATGCATGAAGTGGTTTGGAACTAAAAGTATACATTACAATTTTACTCTAAATTCCTGAAGGCAAACATTATGGAAACATCTAAACATAACTCCCCACGTGATCCTGAGATGTTTGACACCGGTTATCTCACTCAGCTATTCAAGATAAAAAAGTTGATTTCTCAGTGCATACTGTGCTTTGGCATTGAATGAAGCATACATTTCAATTTTACTCAAAGGTACTGACTGCAAACCTTATGGAGTCATCTTAATATAACTCTCCACATGATCCTGAGATGTTTGACAGTTGTTATATCACTCAGATATTCAAGACAAAAAAGTTGATTTCTCAACACATGAAGTGCTTTGGAACTTAAAGTATATATTTCAATTTTACTCTAAATTCCTCAATGCAAACCTTATGGAAACATCTAAACATAACTCCCCACATGATCCTGAGATGTTTGACACCGGTTATATCATTCAGGTATTCAAGATAAAAAAGTTGATTTCTCAGTGCATACTGTGCTTTGGCATTGAATGAAGCATACATTTCAATTTTACTCAAAGGTACTGACTGCAAACCTTATGGAGTCATCTTAATATAACTCTCCACATGATCCTGAGATGTTTGACAGTTGTTATATCACTCAGATATTCAAGACAAAAAAGTTGATTTCTCAACACATGAAGTGCTTTGGAACTTAAAGTATATATTTCAATTTTACTCTAAATTCCTGAATGCAAACCTTATGGAAACATCTAAACATAACTCCCCACATGATCCTGAGATGTTTGACTCCAGTTATATCACTGTGGTATTCAAGATAAAAAAGTTGATTTCTCAGTGCATACTGAGATTTGGCATTGAATGAAGCATACATTTCAATTTTACTCAAAGGTACTGACTGCAAACCTTATGGAAATATCTAAACATAACTCCCCACATGATCCTGAGATGTTTGACATTTGTTATATCACTCAGGTATTCAAAACAAAAAATTTGATTTCTCAGTGCATGCAATGCTTTGGCAGTAAAAGTATATATTTCAATTTTACTCTGAAGTACTGAATGCCAACCTTATGGAAAGATGTTAACATCACTCTCCACATGATTCTGAGATGTTTGACACCTGTTACATCACTCAGGTACTCAGGATAAAAAAGTTGATTTCTCATTGCATACAGTGCTTTGGCATTGAAAGAAGCATACATTTCAATTTTACTCAAAGGTACTGACTGCAAACATTATGGAGTCATCTGAATATAACTCTCCACATGATCCTGAGATGTTTAATAGTTGTTATATCACTCAGGTATTCAAGATAAAAAAGTTGATTTCTCAACGCATGAAGTGCTTTGGAACTTTAAGTATATATTTCAATTTTACTCTAAATTCCTCAATGCAAACCTTATGGAAACATCTAAACAGAACTCCCCACAGTATCCTGAGATGTTTGACACCGGTTATATCACTCAGGTATTCAAAATAAAAAAAGTGATTTCTCAGTGCATACTGCGCTTTGGAATTGAAAGAAGTATACACTACAATTTTACTCAAAGGTACTGACTGCAAACCTTATGGAGGCTCTTAATATAACTCTCCACATGATCCTGAGATGTTTGGCAGTTGTTATATCACTCAGGTATTCAAGACAGAAAAGTTGATATCTCAATGCATGAAGTGGTTTGGAACTAAATGTATAGATTACAATTTTGCTCTAAATTCCTGAAGGCAAACATTATGGAAACATCTAAACATAACTCCCCACGTGATCCTGAGATGTTTGACACCGGTTATATCACTCAGCTAATCAAGATAAAAAAGTTGACTTCTCAGTGCATACTGTGCTTTGGCATTGAATGAAGCATACATTTCAATTTTACTCAAAGGTACTGACTGCAAACCTTATGGAGTCATCTTAATATAACTCTCCACATGATCCTGAGATGTTTGGCAGTTGTTATATCACTCAGCTATTCAAGACAAAAAAGTTGATATCTCAATGCATGATGTGCTTCGGAACTAAAAGTATACATTACAATTTTACTCTAAATTCCTGAAGGCAAACATTATGGAAACATCTAAACATAACTCCCCACATGATCCTGAGATGTTTGACACCAGTTATATCACTCAGGTATTCAAAATAAAAAAAGTGATTTCTCAGTGCATACTGCGCTTTGGAATTGAAAGAAGTATACACTACAATTTTACTCAAAGGTACTGACTGCAAACCTTATGCAGGCTCTTAATATAACTCTCCACATGATCCTGAGATGTTTGGCAGTTGTTATATCACTCTGCTATTCAAGACAAAAAAGTTGATATCTCAATGCATGAAGTGGTTTGGAACTAAAAGTATACATTACAATTTTACTCTAAATTCCTGAAGGCAAACATTATGGAAACATCTAAACATAACTCCCCACGTGATCCTGAGATGTTTGACACCGGTTATATCACTCAGCTATTCAAGATAAAAAAGTTGATTTCTCAGTGCATACTGTGCTTTGGCATTGAATGAAGCATACATTTCAATTTTACTCAAAGGTACTGACTGCAAACCTTCTGGAGTCATCTTAATATAACTCTCCACATGATCCTGAGATGTTTGGCAGTTGTTATATCACTCAGCTATTCAAGACAAAAAAGTTGATATCTCAATGCATGATGTGCTTTGGAACTAAAAGTATACATTACAATTTTACTCTAAATTCCTCAATGCAAACCTTATGGAAATATCTAAACATAACTCCCCACATGATCCTGAGATGTTTGACATTTGTTATATCACTCAGGTATTCGAGACAAAAAAGTTGATTTCTCTCAGCATGCAATGCTTTGGCACTAAAAGAATATATTTCAATTTTACTATGAAGTACTGAATGCAAACCTTTTGGAAACATGTTAACATCACTCCCCAAATGTTCCTGAACTGTTTGACACCTGTTACAACTCTCAGGTATTCAAGATAAAAAAGATGATTTCTCAGTGCATACTGTGCTTTGGCATTGAATGAAGCATACATTTCAATTTTACTCAAAGGTACTGACTGCAAACCTTATGGAGTCATCTTAATATAACTCTCCACATCATCTTGAGATGTTTGGCAGTTGTTATATCACTCAGCTATTCAAGACAAAAAAGTTGATATCTCAATGCATGATGTGCTTTGGAACTAAAAGTATACATTACAATTTTACTCTAAATTCCTCAATGCAAACCTTATGGAAATATCTAAACATAACTCCCCACATGATCCTGAGATGCTTGACATTTGTTATATCACTCAGGTATTCGAGACAAAAAAGTTGATTTCTCTCAGCATGCAATGCTTTGGCACTAAAAGAATATATTTCAATTTTACTATGAAGTACTGAATGCAAACCTTTTGGAAACATGTTAACATCACTCCCCAAATGTTCCTGAACTGTTTGACACCTGTTACATCTCGAAGGTATTAAAGATAAAAAAGATGATTTCTCAGTGCATACTGTGCTTTGGCATTGAATGAAGCATACATTTCAATTTTACTCAAAGGTACTGACTGCAAACCTTATGGAGTCATCTTAATATAACTCTCCACATGATCCTGAGATGTTTGGCAGTTGTTATATCACTCTGCTATTCAAGACAAAAAAGTTGATCTCTCAATGCATGAAGCGGTTTGGAACTAACAGTATATATATCAATTTTACTCTAAATTCCTCAATGCAAACCTTATGCAAACATCTAATCATAAGTCCCTGCATGATCCTGAGATGTTTGACTCTGGTTATATCACTCTGGTATTCAACATAAAAAAGTTGATTTCTCAGTGCATACTGTGATTTGGCATTGAATGAAGCATACATTTCAATTTTACTCAAAGGTACTGACTGCAAACCTTATGGAAATATCTAAACATAACTCCCCACATGATCCTGAGATGTTTGACATTTGTTATATCACTCAGGTATTCAAAACAAAAAATTTGATTTCTCAGTGCATGCAATGCTTTGGCAGTAAAAGTATATATTTCAATTTTACTCTGAAGTAGTGAATGCCAACCTTATGGAAAGATGTTAACATCACTCTCCACATGATTCTGAGATGTTTGACACCTGTTACATCACTCAGGTACTCAGGATAAAAAAGTTGATTTCTCTTTGCATACAGTGCTTTGGCATTGAAAGAAGCATACATTTCAATTTTACTCAAAGGTACTGACTGCAAACATTATGGAGTCATCTGAATATAACTCTCCACATGATCCCGAGATGTTTAATAGTTGTTATATCACTCAGGTATTCAAGATAAAAAAGTTGATATCTCAATGCATGATGTGCTTCGGAACTAAAAGTATACATTACAATTTTACTCTAAATTCCTGAAGGCAAACATTATGGAAACATCTAAACATAACTCCCCACATGATCCTGAGATGTTTGACACCAGTTATATCACTCAGGTATTCAAAATAAAAAAAGTGATTTCTCAGTGCATACTGCGCTTTGGAATTGAAAGAAGTATACACTACAATTTTACTCAAAGGTACTGACTGCAAACCTTATGCAGGCTCTTAATATAACTCTCCACATGATCCTGAGATGTTTGGCAGTTGTTATATCACTCTGCTATTCAAGACAAAAAAGTTGATATCTCAATGCATGAAGTGGTTTGGAACTAAAAGTATACATTACAATTTTACTCTAAATTCCTGAAGGCAAACATTATGGAAACATCTAAACATAACTCCCCACGTGATCCTGAGATGTTTGACACCGGTTATATCACTCAGCTATTCAAGATAAAAAAGTTGATTTCTCAGTGCATACTGTGCTTTGGCATTGAATGAAGCATACATTTCAATTTTACTCAAAGGTACTGACTGCAAACCTTCTGGAGTCATCTTCATATAACTCTCCACATGATCCTGAGATGTTTGACAGTTGTTATATCACTCAGATATTCAAGACAAAAAAGTTGATTTCTCAACACATGAAGTGCTTTGGAACTTAAAGTATATATTTCAATTTTACTCTAAATTCCTCAATGCAAACCTTATGGAAACATCTAAACATAACTCCCCACAGTATCCTGAGATGTTTGACACCGGTTATGTCATTCAGGTATTCAAGATAAAAAAGTTGATTTCTCTGTGCATACTGTGCTTTGGCATTGAATGAAGCATACATTTCAATTTTACTCAAAGGTACTGACTGCAAACCTTATGGAGTCATCTTAATATAACTCTCCACATCATCCTGAGATGTTTGGCAGTTGTTATATCACTCAGCTATTCAAGACAAAAAAGTTGATATCTCAATGCATGATGTGCTTTGGAACTAAAAGTATACATTACAATTTTACTCTAAATTCTTCAATGCAAACCTTATGGAAATATCTAAACATAACTCCCCACATGATCCTGAGATGTTTGACATTTGTTATATCACTCAGGTATTCGAGACAAAAAAGTTGATTTCTCTCAGCATGCAATGCTTTGGCACTAAAAGAATATATTTCAATTTTACTATGAAGTACTGAATGCAAACCTTTTGGAAACATGTTAACATCACTCCCCAAATGTTCCTGAACTGTTTGACACCTGTTACAACTCTCAGGTATTCAAGATAAAAAAGATGATTTCTCAGTGCATACTGTGCTTTGGCATTGAATGAAGCATACATTTCAATTTTACTCAAAGGTACTGACTGCAAACCTTATGGAGTCATCTGAATATAACTCTCCACATGATCCTGAGATGTTTGGCAGTTGTTATATCACTCAGCTATTCAAGACAAAAAAGTTGATATCTCAATGCATGATGTGCTTTGGAACTAAAAGTATACATTACAATTTTACTCTAAATTCCTCAATGCAAACCTTATGGAAATATCTAAACATAACTCCCCACATGATCCTGAGATGCTTGACATTTGTTATATCACTCAGGTATTCGAGACAAAAAAGTTGATTTCTCTCAGCATGCAATGCTTTGGCACTAAAAGAATATATTTCAATTTTACTATGAAGTACTGAATGCAAACCTTTTGGAAACATGTTAACATCACTCCCCAAATGTTCCTGAACTGTTTGACACCTGTTACATCTCTCAGGTATTCAAGATAAAAAAGATGATTTCTCAGTGCATACTGTGCTTTGGCATTGAATGAAGCATACATTTCAATTTTACTCAAAGGTACTGACTGCAAACCTTATGGAGTCATCTTAATATAACTCTCCACATGATCCTGAGATGTTTGACAGTTGTTATATCACTCAGGCATTCAGGACAAAAAAGTTGATTTCTCAACACATGAAGTGCTTTGGAACTTAAAGTATATATTTCAATTTTACTCTAAAATCCTCAATGCAAACCTTATGGAAACATCTAAACAGAACTCCCCACATGATCCTGAGATGTTTGACACCGGTTATATCACTCAGGTATTCAAAATAAAAAAAGTGATTTCTCAGTGCATACTGCGCTTTGGAATTGAAAGAAGTATACACTACAATTTTACTCAAAGGTACTGACTGCAAACCTTATGGAGGCTCTTAATATAACTCTCCACATGATCCTGAGATGTTTGGCAGTTGTTATATCACTCTGCTATTCAAGACAAAAAAGTTGATATCTCAATGCATGAAGTGGTTTGGAACTAAAAGTATACATTACAATTTTACTCTAAATTCCTCAATGCAAACCTTATGGAAACATCTAAACATAACTCCCCACGTGATCCTGAGATGTTTGACTCTGGTTATATCACTGTGGTATTCAAGATAAAAAAGTTGATTTCTCAGTGCATACTGTGCTTTGGCATTGAATGAAGCATACATTTCAATTTTACTCAAAGGTACTGACTGCAAACCTTATGGAAATATCTAAACATAACTCCCCACATGATCCTGAGATGTTTGACATTTGTTATATCACTCAGGTATTCAAAACAAAAAATTTGATTTCTCAGTGCATGCAATGCTTTGGCAGTAAAAGTATATATTTCAATTTTACTCTGAAGTACTGAATGCCAACCTTATGGAAAGATGTTAACATCACTCTCCACATGATTCTGAGATGTTTGACACCTGTTACATCACTCAGGTACTCAGGATAAAAAAGTTGATTTCTCATTGCATACAGTGCTTTGGCATTGAAAGAAGCATACATTTCAATTTTACTCAAAGGTACTGACTGCAAACATTATGGAGTCATCTGAATATAACTCTCCACATGATCCTGAGATGTTTAATAGTTGTTATATCACTCAGGTATTCAAGACAAAAAAGTTGATTTCTCAACGCATGAAGTGCTTTGGAACTTTAAGTATATATTTCAATTTTACTCTAAATTCCTCAATGCAAACCTTATGGAAACATCTAAACATAACTCCCCACAGTATCCTGAGATGTTTGACACCGGTTATTTCATTCAGGTATTCAAGATAAAAAAAGTTGATTTCTCAGTGCATACTGTGCTTTGGCATTGAATGAAGCATACATTTCAATTTTACTCAAAGGTACTGACTGCAAACCTTATGGAGTCATCTTAATATAACTCTCCACATCATCTTGAGATGTTTGGCAGTTGTTATATCACTCAGCTATTCAAGACAAAAAAGTTGATATCTCAATGCATGATGTGCTTTGGAACTAAAAGTATACATTACAACTTTACTCTAAATTCTTCAATGCAAACCTTATGGAAATATCTAAACATAACTCCCCACATGATCCTGAGATGTTTGACATTTGTTATATCACTCAGGTATTCGAGACAAAAAAGTTGATTTCTCTCAGCATGCAATGCTTTGGCACTAAAAGAATATATTTCAATTTTACTATGAAGTACTGAATGCAAACCTTTTGGAAACATGTTAACATCACTCCCCAAATGTTCCTGAACTGTTTGACACCTGTTACAACTCTCAGGTATTCAAGATAAAAAAGATGATTTCTCAGTGCATACTGTGCTTTGGCATTGAATGAAGCATACATTTCAATTTTACTCAAAGGTACTGACTGCAAACCTTATGGAGTCATCTTAATATAACTCTCCACATGATCCTGAGATGTTTGGCAGTTGTTATATCACATAGATATTCAAGACAAAAAAGTTGATATCTCAATGCATGATGTGCTTTGGAACTAAAAGTATACATTACAATTTTACTCTAAATTCCTCAATGCAAACCTTATGGAAATATCTAAACATAACTCCCCACATGATCCTGAGATGCTTGACATTTGTTATATCACTCAGGTATTCGAGACAAAAAAGTTGATTTCTCTCAGCATGCAATGCTTTGGCACTGAAAGAATATATTTCAATTTTACTATGAAGTACTGAATGCAAACCTTTTGGAAACATGTTAACATCACTCCCCAAATGTTCCTGAACTGTTTGACACCTGTTACATCTCTCAGGTATTCAAGATAAAAAAGATGATTTCTCAGTGCATACTGTGCTTTGGCATTGAATGAAGCATACATTTCAATTTTACTCAAAGGTACTGACTGCAAACCTTATGGAGTCATCTTAATATAACTCTCCACATGATCCTGAGATGTTTGACAGTTGTTATATCACTCAGGCATTCAGCACAAAAAAGTTGATTTCTCAACACATGAAGTGCTTTGGAACTTAAAGTATATATTTCAATTTTACTCTAAAATCCTCAATGCAAACCTTATGGAAACATCTAAACAGAACTCCCCACATGATCCTGAGATGTTTGACACCGGTTATATCACTCAGGTATTCAAAATAAAATAAGTGATTTCTCAGTGCATACTGCGCTTTGGAATTGAAAGAAGTATACACTACAATTTTACTCAAAGGTACTGACTGCAAACCTTATGGAGGCTCTTAATATAACTCTCCACATGATCCTGAGATGTTTGGCAGTTGTTATATCACTCTGCTATTCAAGACAAAAAAGTTGATATCTCAATGCATGAAGTGGTTTGGAACTAAAAGTATACATTACAATTTTACTCTAAATTCCTGAAGGCAAACATTATGGAAACATCTAAACATAACTCCCCACGTGATCCTGAGATGTTTGACACCGGTTATATCACTCAGCTATTCAAGATAAAAAAGTTGATTTCTCAGTGCATACTGTGCTTTGGCATTGAATGAAGCATACATTTCAATTTTACTCAAAGGTACTGACTGCAAACCTTATGGAGTCATCTTAATATAACTCTCCACATGATCCTGAGATGTTTGACAGTTGTTATATCACTCAGATATTCAAGACAAAAAAGTTGATTTCTCAACACATGAAGTGCTTTGGAACTTAAAGTATATATTTCAATTTTACTCTAAATTCCTCAATGCAAACCTTATGGAAACATCTAAACATAACTCCCCACATGATCCTGAGATGTTTGACACCGGTTATATCATTCAGGTATTCAAGATAAAAAAGTTGATTTCTCAGTGCATACTGTGCTTTGGCATTGAATGAAGCATACATTTCAATTTTACTCAAAGGTACTGACTGCAAACCTTATGGAGTCATCTTAATATAACTCTCCACATGATCCTGAGATGTTTGACAGTTGTTATATCACTCAGATATTCAAGACAAAAAAGTTGATTTCTCAACACATGAAGTGCTTTGGAACTTAAAGTATATATTTCAATTTTACTCTAAATTCCTGAATGCAAACCTTATGGAAACATCTAAACATAACTCCCCACATGATCCTGAGATGTTTGACTCCAGTTATATCACTGTGGTATTCAAGATAAAAAAGTTGATTTCTCAGTGCATACTGAGATTTGGCATTGAATGAAGCATACATTTCAATTTTACTCAAAGGTACTGACTGCAAACCTTATGGAAATATCTAAACATAACTCCCCACATGATCCTGAGATGTTTGACATTTGTTATATCACTCAGGTATTCAAAACAAAAAATTTGATTTCTCAGTGCATGCAATGCTTTGGCAGTAAAAGTATATATTTCAATTTTACTCTGAAGTACTGAATGCCAACCTTATGGAAAGATGTTAACATCACTCTCCACATGATTCTGAGATGTTTGACACCTGTTACATCACTCAGGTACTCAGGATAAAAAAGTTGATTTCTCATTGCATACAGTGCTTTGGCATTGAAAGAAGCATACATTTCAATTTTACTCAAAGGTACTGACTGCAAACATTATGGAGTCATCTGAATATAACTCTCCACATGATCCTGAGATGTTTAATAGTTGTTATATCACTCAGGTATTCAAGATAAAAAAGTTGATTTCTCAACGCATGAAGTGCTTTGGAACTTTAAGTATATATTTCAATTTTACTCTAAATTCCTCAATGCAAACCTTATGGAAACATCTAAACAGAACTCCCCACAGTATCCTGAGATGTTTGACACCGGTTATATCACTCAGGTATTCAAAATAAAAAAAGTGATTTCTCAGTGCATACTGCGCTTTGGAATTGAAAGAAGTATACACTACAATTTTACTCAAAGGTACTGACTGCAAACCTTATGGAGGCTCTTAATATAACTCTCCACATGATCCTGAGATGTTTGGCAGTTGTTATATCACTCAGGTATTCAAGACAGAAAAGTTGATATCTCAATGCATGAAGTGGTTTGGAACTAAATGTATAGATTACAATTTTGCTCTAAATTCCTGAAGGCAAACATTATGGAAACATCTAAACATAACTCCCCACGTGATCCTGAGATGTTTGACACCGGTTATATCACTCAGCTAATCAAGATAAAAAAGTTGACTTCTCAGTGCATACTGTGCTTTGGCATTGAATGAAGCATACATTTCAATTTTACTCAAAGGTACTGACTGCAAACCTTATGGAGTCATCTTAATATAACTCTCCACATGATCCTGAGATGTTTGGCAGTTGTTATATCACTCAGCTATTCAAGACAAAAAAGTTGATATCTCAATGCATGATGTGCTTCGGAACTAAAAGTATACATTACAATTTTACTCTAAATTCCTGAAGGCAAACATTATGGAAACATCTAAACATAACTCCCCACATGATCCTGAGATGTTTGACACCAGTTATATCACTCAGGTATTCAAAATAAAAAAAGTGATTTCTCAGTGCATACTGCGCTTTGGAATTGAAAGAAGTATACACTACAATTTTACTCAAAGGTACTGACTGCAAACCTTATGCAGGCTCTTAATATAACTCTCCACATGATCCTGAGATGTTTGGCAGTTGTTATATCACTCTGCTATTCAAGACAAAAAAGTTGATATCTCAATGCATGAAGTGGTTTGGAACTAAAAGTATACATTACAATTTTACTCTAAATTCCTGAAGGCAAACATTATGGAAACATCTAAACATAACTCCCCACGTGATCCTGAGATGTTTGACACCGGTTATATCACTCAGCTATTCAAGATAAAAAAGTTGATTTCTCAGTGCATACTGTGCTTTGGCATTGAATGAAGCATACATTTCAATTTTACTCAAAGGTACTGACTGCAAACCTTCTGGAGTCATCTTAATATAACTCTCCACATGATCCTGAGATGTTTGGCAGTTGTTATATCACTCAGCTATTCAAGACAAAAAAGTTGATATCTCAATGCATGATGTGCTTTGGAACTAAAAGTATACATTACAATTTTACTCTAAATTCCTCAATGCAAACCTTATGGAAATATCTAAACATAACTCCCCACATGATCCTGAGATGTTTGACATTTGTTATATCACTCAGGTATTCGAGACAAAAAAGTTGATTTCTCTCAGCATGCAATGCTTTGGCACTAAAAGAATATATTTCAATTTTACTATGAAGTACTGAATGCAAACCTTTTGGAAACATGTTAACATCACTCCCCAAATGTTCCTGAACTGTTTGACACCTGTTACAACTCTCAGGTATTCAAGATAAAAAAGATGATTTCTCAGTGCATACTGTGCTTTGGCATTGAATGAAGCATACATTTCAATTTTACTCAAAGGTACTGACTGCAAACCTTATGGAGTCATCTTAATATAACTCTCCACATCATCTTGAGATGTTTGGCAGTTGTTATATCACTCAGCTATTCAAGACAAAAAAGTTGATATCTCAATGCATGATGTGCTTTGGAACTAAAAGTATACATTACAATTTTACTCTAAATTCCTCAATGCAAACCTTATGGAAATATCTAAACATAACTCCCCACATGATCCTGAGATGCTTGACATTTGTTATATCACTCAGGTATTCGAGACAAAAAAGTTGATTTCTCTCAGCATGCAATGCTTTGGCACTAAAAGAATATATTTCAATTTTACTATGAAGTACTGAATGCAAACCTTTTGGAAACATGTTAACATCACTCCCCAAATGTTCCTGAACTGTTTGACACCTGTTACATCTCGAAGGTATTAAAGATAAAAAAGATGATTTCTCAGTGCATACTGTGCTTTGGCATTGAATGAAGCATACATTTCAATTTTACTCAAAGGTACTGACTGCAAACCTTATGGAGTCATCTTAATATAACTCTCCACATGATCCTGAGATGTTTGGCAGTTGTTATATCACTCTGCTATTCAAGACAAAAAAGTTGATCTCTCAATGCATGAAGCGGTTTGGAACTAACAGTATATATATCAATTTTACTCTAAATTCCTCAATGCAAACCTTATGCAAACATCTAATCATAAGTCCCTGCATGATCCTGAGATGTTTGACTCTGGTTATATCACTCTGGTATTCAAGATAAAAAAGTTGATTTCTCAGTGCATACTGTGATTTGGCATTGAATGAAGCATACATTTCAATTTTACTCAAAGGTACTGACTGCAAACCTTATGGAAATATCTAAACATAACTCCCCACATGATCCTGAGATGTTTGACATTTGTTATATCACTCAGGTATTCAAAACAAAAAATTTGATTTCTCAGTGCATGCAATGCTTTGGCAGTAAAAGTATATATTTCAATTTTACTCTGAAGTACTGAATGCCAACCTTATGGAAAGATGTTAACATCACTCTCCACATGATTCTGAGATGTTTGACACCTGTTACATCACTCAGGTACTCAGGATAAAAAAGTTGATTTCTCTTTGCATACAGTGCTTTGGCATTGAAAGAAGCATACATTTCAATTTTACTCAAAGGTACTGACTGCAAACATTATGGAGTCATCTGAATATAACTCTCCACATGATCCCGAGATGTTTAATAGTTGTTATATCACTCAGGTATTCAAGATAAAAAAGTTGATATCTCAATGCATGATGTGCTTCGGAACTAAAAGTATACATTACAATTTTACTCTAAATTCCTGAAGGCAAACATTATGGAAACATCTAAACATAACTCCCCACATGATCCTGAGATGTTTGACACCAGTTATATCACTCAGGTATTCAAAATAAAAAAAGTGATTTCTCAGTGCATACTGCGCTTTGGAATTGAAAGAAGTATACACTACAATTTTACTCAAAGGTACTGACTGCAAACCTTATGCAGGCTCTTAATATAACTCTCCACATGATCCTGAGATGTTTGGCAGTTGTTATATCACTCTGCTATTCAAGACAAAAAAGTTGATATCTCAATGCATGAAGTGGTTTGGAACTAAAAGTATACATTACAATTTTACTCTAAATTCCTGAAGGCAAACATTATGGAAACATCTAAACATAACTCCCCACGTGATCCTGAGATGTTTGACACCGGTTATATCACTCAGCTATTCAAGATAAAAAAGTTGATTTCTCAGTGCATACTGTGCTTTGGCATTGAATGAAGCATACATTTCAATTTTACTCAAAGGTACTGACTGCAAACCTTCTGGAGTCATCTTAATATAACTCTCCACATGATCCTGAGATGTTTGGCAGTTGTTATATCACTCAGCTATTCAAGACAAAAAAGTTGATATCTCAATGCATGATGTGCTTTGGAACTAAAAGTATACATTACAATTTTACTCTAAATTCCTCAATGCAAACCTTATGGAAATATCTAAACATAACTCCCCACATGATCCTGAGATGTTTGACATTTGTTATATCACTCAGGTATTCGAGACAAAAAAGTTGATTTCTCTCAGCATGCAATGCTTTGGCACTAAAAGAATATATTTCAATTTTACTATGAAGTACTGAATGCAAACCTTTTGGAAACATGTTAACATCACTCCCCAAATGTTCCTGAACTGTTTGACACCTGTTACAACTCTCAGGTATTCAAGATAAAAAAGATGATTTCTCAGTGCATACTGTGCTTTGGCATTGAATGAAGCATACATTTCAATTTTACTCAAAGGTACTGACTGCAAACCTTATGGAGTCATCTTAATATAACTCTCCACATGATCCTGAGATGTTTGACAGTTGTTATATCACTCAGATATTCAAGACAAAAAAGTTGATTTCTCAACACATGAAGTGCTTTGGAACTTAAAGTATATATTTCAATTTTACTCTAAATTCCTGAATGCAAACCTTATGGAAACATCTAAACATAACTCCCCACATGATCCTGAGATGTTTGACTCCAGTTATATCACTGTGGTATTCAAGATAAAAAAGTTGATTTCTCAGTGCATACTGAGATTTGGCATTGAATGAAGCATACATTTCAATTTTACTCAAAGGTACTGACTGCAAACCTTATGGAAATATCTAAACATAACTCCCCACATGATCCTGAGATGTTTGACATTTGTTATATCACTCAGGTATTCAAAACAAAAAATTTGATTTCTCAGTGCATGCAATGCTTTGGCAGTAAAAGTATATATTTCAATTTTACTCTGAAGTACTGAATGCCAACCTTATGGAAAGATGTTAACATCACTCTCCACATGATTCTGAGATGTTTGACACCTGTTACATCACTCAGGTACTCAGGATAAAAAAGTTGATTTCTCATTGCATACAGTGCTTTGGCATTGAAAGAAGCATACATTTCAATTTTACTCAAAGGTACTGACTGCAAACATTATGGAGTCATCTGAATATAACTCTCCACATGATCCTGAGATGTTTAATAGTTGTTATATCACTCAGGTATTCAAGATAAAAAAGTTGATTTCTCAACGCATGAAGTGCTTTGGAACTTTAAGTATATATTTCAATTTTACTCTAAATTCCTCAATGCAAACCTTATGGAAACATCTAAACAGAACTCCCCACAGTATCCTGAGATGTTTGACACCGGTTATATCACTCAGGTATTCAAAATAAAAAAAGTGATTTCTCAGTGCATACTGCGCTTTGGAATTGAAAGAAGTATACACTACAATTTTACTCAAAGGTACTGACTGCAAACCTTATGGAGGCTCTTAATATAACTCTCCACATGATCCTGAGATGTTTGGCAGTTGTTATATCACTCAGGTATTCAAGACAGAAAAGTTGATATCTCAATGCATGAAGTGGTTTGGAACTAAATGTATAGATTACAATTTTGCTCTAAATTCCTGAAGGCAAACATTATGGAAACATCTAAACATAACTCCCCACGTGATCCTGAGATGTTTGACACCGGTTATATCACTCAGCTAATCAAGATAAAAAAGTTGACTTCTCAGTGCATACTGTGCTTTGGCATTGAATGAAGCATACATTTCAATTTTACTCAAAGGTACTGACTGCAAACCTTATGGAGTCATCTTAATATAACTCTCCACATGATCCTGAGATGTTTGGCAGTTGTTATATCACTCAGCTATTCAAGACAAAAAAGTTGATATCTCAATGCATGATGTGCTTCGGAACTAAAAGTATACATTACAATTTTACTCTAAATTCCTGAAGGCAAACATTATGGAAACATCTAAACATAACTCCCCACATGATCCTGAGATGTTTGACACCAGTTATATCACTCAGGTATTCAAAATAAAAAAAGTGATTTCTCAGTGCATACTGCGCTTTGGAATTGAAAGAAGTATACACTACAATTTTACTCAAAGGTACTGACTGCAAACCTTATGCAGGCTCTTAATATAACTCTCCACATGATCCTGAGATGTTTGGCAGTTGTTATATCACTCTGCTATTCAAGACAAAAAAGTTGATATCTCAATGCATGAAGTGGTTTGGAACTAAAAGTATACATTACAATTTTACTCTAAATTCCTGAAGGCAAACATTATGGAAACATCTAAACATAACTCCCCACGTGATCCTGAGATGTTTGACACCGGTTATATCACTCAGCTATTCAAGATAAAAAAGTTGATTTCTCAGTGCATACTGTGCTTTGGCATTGAATGAAGCATACATTTCAATTTTACTCAAAGGTACTGACTGCAAACCTTCTGGAGTCATCTTAATATAACTCTCCACATGATCCTGAGATGTTTGGCAGTTGTTATATCACTCAGCTATTCAAGACAAAAAAGTTGATATCTCAATGCATGATGTGCTTTGGAACTAAAAGTATACATTACAATTTTACTCTAAATTCCTCAATGCAAACCTTATGGAAATATCTAAACATAACTCCCCACATGATCCTGAGATGTTTGACATTTGTTATATCACTCAGGTATTCGAGACAAAAAAGTTGATTTCTCTCAGCATGCAATGCTTTGGCACTAAAAGAATATATTTCAATTTTACTATGAAGTACTGAATGCAAACCTTTTGGAAACATGTTAACATCACTCCCCAAATGTTCCTGAACTGTTTGACACCTGTTACAACTCTCAGGTATTCAAGATAAAAAAGATGATTTCTCAGTGCATACTGTGCTTTGGCATTGAATGAAGCATACATTTCAATTTTACTCAAAGGTACTGACTGCAAACCTTATGGAGTCATCTTAATATAACTCTCCACATCATCTTGAGATGTTTGGCAGTTGTTATATCACTCAGGTATTCAAGACAAAAAAGTTGATATCTCAATGCATGATGTGCTTTGGAACTAAAAGTATACATTACAATTTTACTCTAAATTCCTAAATGCAAACCTTATGGAAATATCTAAACATAACTCCCCACATGATCCTGAGATGCTTGACATTTGTTATATCACTCAGGTATTCGAGACAAAAAAGTTGATTTCTCTCAGCATGCAATGCTTTGGCACTAAAAGAATATATTTCAATTTTACTATGAAGTACTGAATGCAAACCTTTTGGAAACATGTTAACATCACTCCCCAAATGTTCCTGAACTGTTTGACACCTGTTACATCTCTCAGGTATTCAAGATAAAAAAGATGATTTCTCAGTGCATACTGTGCTTTGGCATTGAATGAAGCATACATTTCAATTTTACTCAAAGGTACTGGCTGCAAACCTTATGGAGTCATCTTAATATAACTCTCCACATGATCCTGAGATGTTTGGCAGTTGTTATATCACTCTGCTATTCAAGACAAAAAAGTTGATCTCTCAATGCATGAAGCGGTTTGGAACTAACAGTATATATATCAATTTTACTCTAAATTCCTCAATGCAAACCTTATGCAAACATCTAATCATAAGTCCCTGCATGATCCTGAGATGTTTGACTCTGGTTATATCACTCTGGTATTCAAGATAAAAAATGTTGATTTCTCAGTGCATACTGTGATTTGGCATTGAATGAAGCATACATTTCAATTTTACTCAAAGGTACTGACTGCAAACCTTATGGAAATATCTAAACATAACTCCCCACATGATCCTGAGATGTTTGACATTTGTTATATCACTCAGGTATTCAAAACAAAAAATTTGATTTCTCAGTGCATGCAATGCTTTGGCAGTAAAAGTATATATTTCAATTTTACTCTGAAGTACTGAATGCCAACCTTATGGAAAGATGTTAACATCACTCTCCACATGATTCTGAGATGTTTGACACCTGTTACATCACTCAGGTACTCAGGATAAAAAAGTTGATTTCTCTTTGCATACAGTGCTTTGGCATTGAAAGAAGCATACATTTCAATTTTACTCAAAGGTACTGACTGCAAACATTATGGAGTCATCTGAATATAACTCTCCACATGATCCCGAGATGTTTAATAGTTGTTATATCACTCAGGTATTCAAGATAAAAAAGTTGATTTCTCAACGCATGAAGTGCTTTGGAACTTAAAGTATATATTTCAATTTTACTCTAAATTCCTCAATGCAAACCTTATGGAAACATCTAAACATAACTCCCCACATGATCCTGAGATGTTTGACACCGGTTATATCATTCAGGTATTCAAGATAAAAAAGTTGATTTCTCAGTGCATACTGTGCTTTGGCATTGAATGAAGCATACATTTCAATTTTACTCAAAGGTACTGCCTGCAAACCTTATGGAGTCATCTTAATATAACTCTCCACATGATCCTGAGATGTTTGGCAGTTGTTATATCACTCAGCTATTCAAGACAAAAAAGTTGATATCTCAATGCATGATGTGCTTTGGAACTAAAAGTATACATTACAATTTTACTCTAAATTCCTCAATGCAAACCTTATGGAAATATCTAAACATAACTCCCCACATGATCCTGAGATGTTTGACATTTGTTATATCACTCAGGTATTCGAGACAAAAAAGTTGATTTCTCTCAGCATGCAATGCTTTGGCACTAAAAGAATATATTTCAATTTTACTATGAAGTACTGAATGCAAACCTTTTGGAAACATGTTAACATCACTCCCCAAATGTTCCTGAACTGTTTGACACCTGTTACAACTCTCAGGTATTCAAGATAAAAAAGATGATTTCTCAGTGCATACTGTGCTTTGGCATTGAATGAAGCATACATTTCAATTTTACTCAAAGGTACTGACTGCAAACCTTATGGAGTCATCTGAATATAACTCTCCACATGATCCTGAGATGTTTAATAGTTGTTATATCACTCAGGTATTCAAGACAAAAAAGTTGATTTCTCAACGCATGAAGTGCTTTGGAACTTTAAGTATATATTTCAATTTTACTCTAAATTCCTCAATGCAAACCTTATGGAAACATCTAAACATAACTCCCCACAGTATCCTGAGATGTTTGACACCGGTTATTTCATTCAGGTATTCAAGATAAAAAAGTTGATTTCTCAGTGCATACTGTGCTTTGGCACTGAATGAAGCATACATTTCAATTTTACTCAAAGGTACTGACTGCAAACCTTATGGAGTCATCTTAATATAACTCTCCACATCATCCTGAGATGTTTGGTAGTTGTTATATCACTCAGCTATTCAAGACAAAAAAGTTGATATCTCAATGCATGATGTGCTTTGGAACTAAAAGTATACATTACAATTTTACTCTAAATTCTTCAATGCAAACCTTATGGAAATATCTAAACATAACTCCCCACATGATCCTGAGATGTTTGACATTTGTTATATCACTCAGGTATTCGAGACAAAAAAGTTGATTTCTCTCAGCATGCAATGCTTTGGCACTAAAAGAATATATTTCAATTTTACTATGAAGTACTGAATGCAAACCTTTTGGAAACATGTTAACATCACTCCCCAAATGTTCCTGAACTGTTTGACACCTGTTACAACTCTCAGGTATTCAAGATAAAAAAGATGATTTCTCAGTGCATACTGTGCTTTGGCATTGAATGAAGCATACATTTCAATTTTACTCAAAGGTACTGACTGCAAACCTTATGGAGTCATCTGAATATAACTCTCCACATGATCCTGAGATGTTTGGCAGTTGTTATATCACTCAGGTATTCAAGACAAAAAAGTTGATATCTCAATGCATGATGTGCTTTGGAACTAAAAGTATACATTACAATTTTACTCTAAATTCCTCAATGCAAACCTTATGGAAATATCTAAACATAACTCCCCACATGATCCTGAGATGCTTGACATTTGTTATATCACTCAGGTATTCGAGACAAAAAAGTTGATTTCTCTCAGCATGCAATGCTTTGGCACTAAAAGAATATATTTCAATTTTACTATGAAATACTGAATGCAAACCTTTTGGAAACATGTTAACATCACTCCCCAAATGTTCCTGAACTGTTTGACACCTGTTACATCTCTCAGGTATTCAAGATAAAAAAGATGATTTCTCAGTGCATACTGTGCTTTGGCATTGAATGAAGCATACATTTCAATTTTACTCAAAGGTACTGACTGCAAACCTTATGGAGTCATCTTAATATAACTCTCCACATGATCCTGAGATGTTTGACAGTTGTTATATCACTCAGGCATTCAGGACAAAAAAGTTGATTTCTCAACACATGAAGTGCTTTGGAACTTAAAGTATATATTTCAATTTTACTCTAAAATCCTCAATGCAAACCTTATGGAAACATCTAAACAGAACTCCCCACATGATCCTGAGATGTTTGACACCGGTTATATCACTCAGGTATTCAAAATAAAAAAAGTGATTTCTCAGTGCATACTGCGCTTTGGAATTGAAAGAAGTATACACTACAATTTTACTCAAAGGTACTGACTGCAAACCTTATGGAGGCTCTTAATATAACTCTCCACATGATCCTGAGATGTTTGGCAGTTGTTATATCACTCTGCTATTCAAGACAAAAAAGTTGATATCTCAATGCATGAAGTGGTTTGGAACTAAAAGTATACATTACAATTTTACTCTAAATTCCTGAAGGCAAACATTATGGAAACATCTAAACATAACTCCCCACGTGATCCTGAGATGTTTGACACCGGTTATATCACTCAGCTATTCAAGATAAAAAAGTTGATTTCTCAGTGCATACTGTGCTTTGGCATTGAATGAAGCATACATTTCAATTTTACTCAAAGGTACTGACTGCAAACCTTATGGAGTCATCTTAATATAACTCTCCACATGATCCTGAGATGTTTGACAGTTGTTATATCACTCAGATATTCAAGACAAAAAAGTTGATTTCTCAACACATGAAGTGCTTTGGAACTTAAAGTATATATTTCAATTTTACTCTAAATTCCTGAATGCAAACCTTATGGAAACATCTAAACATAACTCCCCACATGATCCTGAGATGTTTGACTCCAGTTATATCACTGTGGTATTCAAGATAAAAAAGTTGATTTCTCAGTGCATACTGAGATTTGGCATTGAATGAAGCATACATTTCAATTTTACTCAAAGGTACTGACTGCAAACCTTATGGAAATATCTAAACATAACTCCCCACATGATCCTGAGATGTTTGACATTTGTTATATCACTCAGGTATTCAAAACAAAAAATTTGATTTCTCAGTGCATGCAATGCTTTGGCAGTAAAAGTATATATTTCAATTTTACTCTGAAGTACTGAATGCCAACCTTATGGAAAGATGTTAACATCACTCTCCACATGATTCTGAGATGTTTGACACCTGTTACATCACTCAGGTACTCAGGATAAAAAAGTTGATTTCTCATTGCATACAGTGCTTTGGCATTGAAAGAAGCATACATTTCAATTTTACTCAAAGGTACTGACTGCAAACATTATGGAGTCATCTGAATATAACTCTCCACATGATCCTGAGATGTTTAATAGTTGTTATATCACTCAGGTATTCAAGATAAAAAAGTTGATTTCTCAACGCATGAAGTGCTTTGGAACTTTAAGTATATATTTCAATTTTACTCTAAATTCCTCAATGCAAACCTTATGGAAACATCTAAACAGAACTCCCCACAGTATCCTGAGATGTTTGACACCGGTTATATCACTCAGGTATTCAAAATAAAAAAAGTGATTTCTCAGTGCATACTGCGCTTTGGAATTGAAAGAAGTATACACTACAATTTTACTCAAAGGTACTGACTGCAAACCTTATGGAGGCTCTTAATATAACTCTCCACATGATCCTGAGATGTTTGGCAGTTGTTATATCACTCAGGTATTCAAGACAGAAAAGTTGATATCTCAATGCATGAAGTGGTTTGGAACTAAATGTATAGATTACAATTTTGCTCTAAATTCCTGAAGGCAAACATTATGGAAACATCTAAACATAACTCCCCACGTGATCCTGAGATGTTTGACACCGGTTATATCACTCAGCTAATCAAGATAAAAAAGTTGACTTCTCAGTGCATACTGTGCTTTGGCATTGAATGAAGCATACATTTCAATTTTACTCAAAGGTACTGACTGCAAACCTTATGGAGTCATCTTAATATAACTCTCCACATGATCCTGAGATGTTTGGCAGTTGTTATATCACTCAGCTATTCAAGACAAAAAAGTTGATATCTCAATGCATGATGTGCTTTGGAACTAAAAGTATACATTACAATTTTACTCTAAATTCCTGAAGGCAAACATTATGGAAACATCTAAACATAACTCCCCACATGATCCTGAGATGTTTGACACCGGTTATATCATTCAGGTATTCAAGATAAAAAAGTTGATTTCTCAGTGCATACTGTGCTTTGGCATTGAATGAAGCATACATTTCAATTTTACTCAAAGGTACTGCCTGCAAACCTTATGGAGTCATCTTAATATAACTCTCCACATCATCCTGAGATGTTTGGCAGTTGTTATATCACTCAGCTATTCAAGACAAAAAAGTTGATATCTCAATGCATGATGTGCTTTGGAACTAAAAGTATACATTACAATTTTACTCTAAATTCCTCAATGCAAACCTTATGGAAATATCTAAACATAACTCCCCACATGATCCTGAGATGTTTGACATTTGTTATATCACTCAGGTATTCGAGACAAAAAAGTTGATTTCTCTCAGCATGCAATGCTTTGGCACTAAAAGAATATATTTCAATTTTACTATGAAGTACTGAATGCAAACCTTTTGGAAACATGTTAACATCACTCCCCAAATGTTCCTGAACTGTTTGACACCTGTTACAACTCTCAGGTATTCAAGATAAAAAAGATGATTTCTCAGTGCATACTGTGCTTTGGCATTGAATGAAGCATACATTTCAATTTTACTCAAAGGTACTGACTGCAAACCTTAAGGAGTCATCTTAATATAACTCTCCACATGATCCTGAGATGTTTAGCAGTTGTTATATCACTCAGCTATTCAAGACAAAAAAGTTGATATCTCAATGCATGATGTGCTTTGGAACTAAAGGTATACATTACAATTTTACTCTAAATTCCTCAATGCAAACCTTATGGAAATATCTAAACATAACTCCCCACATGATCCTGAGATGCTTGACATTTGTTATATCACTCAGGTATTCGAGACAAAAAAGTTGATTTCTCTCAGCATGCAATGCTTTGGCACTAAAAGAATATATTTCAATTTTACTATGAAGTACTGAATGCAAACCTTTTGGAAACATGTTAACATCACTCCCCAAATGTTCCTGAACTGTTTGACACCTGTTACATCTCTCAGGTATTCAAGATAAAAAAGATGATTTCTCAGTGCATACTGTGCTTTGGCATTGAATGAAGCATACATTTCAATTTTACTCAAAGGTACTGACTGCAAACCTTATGGAGTCATCTTAATATAACTCTCCACATGATCCTGAGATGTTTGACAGTTGTTATATCACTCAGGCATTCAGGACAAAAAAGTTGATTTCTCAACACATGAAGTGCTTTGGAACTTAAAGTATATATTTCAATTTTACTCTAAAATCCTCAATGCAAACCTTATGGAAACATCTAAACAGAACTCCCCACATGATCCTGAGATGTTTGACACCGGTTATATCACTCAGGTATTCAAAATAAAAAAAGTGATTTCTCAGTGCATACTGTGCTTTGGCATTGAATGAAGCATACATTTCAATTTTACTCAAAGGTACTGCCTGCAAACCTTATGGAGTCATCTTAATATAACTCTCCACATGATCCTGAGATGTTTGGCAGTTGTTATATCACTCAGGTATTCAAGACAAAAAAGTTGATATCTCAATGCATGATGTGCTTTGGAACTAAAAGTATACATTACAATTTTACTCTAAATTCCTCAATGCAAACCTTATGGAAATATCTAAACATAACTCCCCACATGATCCTGAGATGTTTGACATTTGTTATATCACTCAGGTATTCGAGACAAAAAAGTTGATTTCTCTCAGCATGCAATGCTTTGGCACTAAAAGAATATATTTCAATTTTACTATGAAGTACTGAATGCAAACCTTTTGGAAACATGTTAACATCACTCCCCAAATGTTCCTGAACTGTTTGACACCTGTTACAACTCTCAGGTATTCAAGATAAAAAAGATGATTTCTCAGTGCATACTGTGCTTTGGCATTGAATGAAGCATACATTTCAATTTTACTCAAAGGTACTGACTGCAAACCTTATGGAGTCATCTTAATATAACTCTCCACATCATCTTGAGATGTTTGGCAGTTGTTATATCACTCAGCTATTCAAGACAAAAAAGTTGATATCTCAATGCATGATGTGCTTTGGAACTAAAAGTATACATTACAATTTTACTCTAAATTCTTCAATGCAAACCTTATGGAAATATCTAAACATAACTCCCCACATGATCCTGAGATGTTTGACATTTGTTATATCACTCAGGTATTCGAGACAAAAAAGTTGATTTCTCTCAGCATGCAATGCTTTGGCACTAAAAGAATATATTTCAATTTTACTATGAAGTACTGAATGCAAACCTTTTGGAAACATGTTAACATCACTCCCCAAATGTTCCTGAACTGTTTGACACCTGTTACATCTCTCAGGTATTCAAGATAAAAAAGATGATTTCTCAGTGCATACTGTGCTTTGGCATTGAATGAAGCATACATTTCAATTTTACTCAAAGGTACTGACTGCAAACCTTATGGAGTCATCTTAATATAACTCTCCACATGATCCTGAGATGTTTGGCAGTTGTTATATCACTCTGCTATTCAAGACAAAAAAGTTGATCTCTCAATGCATGAAGCGGTTTGGAACTAACAGTATATATATCAATTTTACTCTAAATTCCTCAATGCAAACCTTATGCAAACATCTAATCATAAGTCCCTGCATGATCCTGAGATGTTTGACTCTGGTTATATCACTCTGGTATTCAAGATAAAAAAGTTGATTTCTCAGTGCATACTGTGATTTGGCATTGAATGAAGCATACATTTCAATTTTACTCAAAGGTACTGACTGCAAACCTTATGGAAATATCTAAACATAACTCCCCACATGATCCTGAGATGTTTGACATTTGTTATATCACTCAGGTATTCAAAACAAAAAATTTGATTTCTCAGTGCATGCAATGCTTTGGCAGTAAAAGTATATATTTCAATTTTACTCTGAAGTACTGAATGCCAACCTTATGGAAAGATGTTAACATCACTCTCCACATGATTCTGAGATGTTTGACACCTGTTACATCACTCAGGTACTCAGGATAAAAAAGTTGATTTCTCTTTGCATACAGTGCTTTGGCATTGAAAGAAGCATACATTTCAATTTTACTCAAAGGTACTGACTGCAAACATTATGGAGTCATCTGAATATAACTCTCCACATGATCCTGAGATGTTTAATAGTTGTTATATCACTCAGGTATTCAAGATAAAAAAGTTGATTTCTCAACGCATGAAGTGCTTTGGAACTTTAAGTATATATTTCAATTTTACTCTAAATTCCTCAATGCAAACCTTATGGAAACATCTAAACAGAACTCCCCACAATATCCTGAGATGTTTGACACCGGTTATATCACTCAGGTATTCAAAATAAAAAAAGTGATTTCTCAGTGCATACTGCGCTTTGGAATTGAAAGAAGTATACACTACAATTTTACTCAAAGGTACTGACTGCAAACCTTATGGAGGCTCTTAATATAACTCTCCACATGATCCTCAGATGTTTGGCAGTTGTTATATCACTCAGGTATTCAAGACAGAAAAGTTGATATCTCAATGCATGAAGTGGTTTGGAACTAAAAGTATAGATTACAATTTTACTCTAAATTCCTGAAGGCAAACATTATGGAAACATCTAAACATAACTCCACACGTGATCCTGAGATGTTTGACACCGGTTATATCACTCAGCTATTCAAGATAAAAAAGTTGATTTCTCAGTGCATAGTGTGCTTTGGCATTGAATGAAGCATACATTTCAATTTTACTCAAAGGTACTGACTGCAAACCTTCTGGAGTCATCTTCATATAACTCTCCACATGATCCTGAGATGTTTGACAGTTGTTATATCACTCAGATATTCAAGACAAAAAAGTTGATTTCTCAACACATGAAGTGCTTTGGAACTTAAAGTATATATTTCAATTTTACTCTAAATTCCTCAATGCAAACCTTATGGAAACATCTAAACATAACTCCCCACAGTATCCTGAGATGTTTGACACCGGTTATGTCATTCAGGTATTCAAGATAAAAAAGTTGATTTCTCAGTGCATACTGTGCTTTGGCATTGAATGAAGCATACATTTCAATTTTACTCAAAGGTACTGACTGCAAACCTTATGGAGTCATCTTAATATAACTCTCCACATCATCCTGAGATGTTTGGCAGTTGTTATATCACTCAGCTATTCAAGACAAAAAAGTTGATATCTCAATGCATGATGTGCTTTGGAACTAAAAGTATACATTACAATTTTACTCTAAATTCTTCAATGCAAACCTTATGGAAATATCTAAACATAACTCCCCACATGATCCTGAGATGTTTGACATTTGTTATATCACTCAGGTATTCGAGACAAAAAAGTTGATTTCTCTCAGCATGCAATGCTTTGGCACTAAAAGAATATATTTCAATTTTACTATGAAGTACTGAATGCAAACCTTTTGGAAACATGTTAACATCACTCCCCAAATGTTCCTGAACTGTTTGACACCTGTTACAACTCTCAGGTATTCAAGATAAAAAAGATGATTTCTCAGTGCATACTGTGCTTTGGCATTGAATGAAGCATACATTTCAATTTTACTCAAAGGTACTGACTGCAAACCTTATGGAGTCATCTGAATATAACTCTCCACATGATCCTGAGATGTTTGGCAGTTGTTATATCACTCAGCTATTCAAGACAAAAAAGTTGATATCTCAATGCATGATGTGCTTTGGAACTAAAAGTATACATTACAATTTTACTCTAAATTCCTCAATGCAAACCTTATGGAAATATCTAAACATAACTCCCCACATGATCCTGAGATGCTTGACATTTGTTATATCACTCAGGTATTCGAGACAAAAAAGTTGATTTCTCTCAGCATGCAATGCTTTGGCACTAAAAGAATATATTTCAATTTTACTATGAAGTACTGAATGCAAACCTTTTGGAAACATGTTAACATCACTCCCCAAATGTTCCTGAACTGTTTGACACCTGTTACATCTCTCAGGTATTCAAGATAAAAAAGATGATTTCTCAGTGCATACTGTGCTTTGGCATTGAATGAAGCATACATTTCAATTTTACTCAAAGGTACTGACTGCAAACCTTATGGAGTCATCTTAATATAACTCTCCACATGATCCTGAGATGTTTGACAGTTGTTATATCACTCAGGCATTCAGGACAAAAAAGTTGATTTCTCAACACATGAAGTGCTTTGGAACTTAAAGTATATATTTCAATTTTACTCTAAAATCCTCAATGCAAACCTTATGGAAACATCTAAACAGAACTCCCCACATGATCCTGAGATGTTTGACACCGGTTATATCACTCAGGTATTCAAAATAAAAAAAGTGATTTCTCAGTGCATACTGCGCTTTGGAATTGAAAGAAGTATACACTACAATTTTACTCAAAGGTACTGACTGCAAACCTTATGGAGGCTCTTAATATAACTCTCCACATGATCCTGAGATGTTTGGCAGT
The DNA here is from genome assembly GCF_030028105.1 of Mobula birostris. NCBI lineage: Eukaryota > Metazoa > Chordata > Chondrichthyes > Myliobatiformes > Myliobatidae > Mobula > Mobula birostris. The sequence continues at coordinate 17,618 of NW_027278537.1, read as the reverse complement.
TGTTATATCACTCAGCTATTCAAGACAAAAAAGTTGATATCTCAATGCATGAAGTGGTTTGGAACTAAAAGTATACATTACAATTTTACTCTAAATTCCTGAAGGCAAACATTATGGAAACATCTAAACATAACTCCCCACGTGATCCTGAGATGTTTGACACCGGTTATATCACTCAGCTATTCAAGATAAAAAAGTTGATTTCTCAGTGCATACTGTGCTTTGGCATTGAATGAAGCATACATTTCAATTTTACTCAAAGGTACTGACTGCAAACCTTATGGAGTCATCTTAATATAACTCTCCACATGATCCTGAGATGTTTGACAGTTGTTATATCACTCAGATATTCAAGACAAAAAAGTTGACTTCTCAACACATGAAGTGCTTTGGAACTTAAAGTATATATTTCAATTTTACTCTAAATTCCTCAATGCAAACCTTATGGAAACATCTAAACATAACTCCCCACATGATCCTGAGATGTTTGACTCTGGTTATATCACTGTGGTATTCAAGATAAAAAAGTTGATTTCTCAGTGCATACTGAGATTTGGCATTGAATGAAGCATACATTTCAATTTTACTCAAAGGTACTGACTGCAAACCTTATGGAAATATCTAAACATAACTCCCCACATGATCCTGAGATGTTTGACATTTGTTATATCACTCAGGTATTCAAAACAAAAAATTTGATTTCTCAGTGCATGCAATGCTTTGGCAGTAAAAGTATATATTTCAATTTTACTCTGAAGTACTGAATGCCAACCTGATGGAAAGATGTTAACATCACTCTCCACATGATTCTGAGATGTTTGACACCTGTTACATCACTCAGGTACTCAGGATAAAAAAGTTGATTTCTCATTGCATACAGTGCTTTGGCATTGAAAGAAGCATACATTTCAATTTTACTCAAAGGTACTGACTGCAAACATTATGGAGTCATCTGAATATAACTCTCCACATGATCCTGAGATGTTTAATAGTTGTTATATCACTCAGGTATTCAAGACAAAAAAGTTGATTTCTCAACGCATGAAGTGCTTTGGAACTTTAAGTATATATTTCAATTTTACTCTAAATTCCTCAATGCAAACCTTATGGAAACATCTAAACATAACTCCCCACAGTATCCTGAGATGTTTGACACCGGTTATTTCATTCAGGTATTCAAGATAAAAAAAGTTGATTTCTCAGTGCATACTGTGCTTTGGCATTGAATGAAGCATACATTTCAATTTTACTCAAAGGTACTGACTGCAAACCTTATGGAGTCATCTTAATATAACTCTCCACATCATCTTGAGATGTTTGGCAGTTGTTATATCACTCAGCTATTCAAGACAAAAAAGTTGATATCTCAATGCATGATGTGCTTTGGAACTAAAAGTATACATTACAACTTTACTCTAAATTCTTCAATGCAAACCTTATGGAAATATCTAAACATAACTCCCCACATGATCCTGAGATGTTTGACATTTGTTATATCACTCAGGTATTCGAGACAAAAAAGTTGATTTCTCTCAGCATGCAATGCTTTGGCACTAAAAGAATATATTTCAATTTTACTATGAAGTACTGAATGCAAACCTTTTGGAAACATGTTAACATCACTCCCCAAATGTTCCTGAACTGTTTGACACCTGTTACAACTCTCAGGTATTCAAGATAAAAAAGATGATTTCTCAGTGCATACTGTGCTTTGGCATTGAATGAAGCATACATTTCAATTTTACTCAAAGGTACTGACTGCAAACCTTATGGAGTCATCTTAATATAACTCTCCACATGATCCTGAGATGTTTGGCAGTTGTTATATCACATAGATATTCAAGACAAAAAAGTTGATATCTCAATGCATGATGTGCTTTGGAACTAAAAGTATACATTACAATTTTACTCTAAATTCCTCAATGCAAACCTTATGGAAATATCTAAACATAACTCCCCACATGATCCTGAGATGCTTGACATTTGTTATATCACTCAGGTATTCGAGACAAAAAAGTTGATTTCTCTCAGCATGCAATGCTTTGGCACTGAAAGAATATATTTCAATTTTACTATGAAGTACTGAATGCAAACCTTTTGGAAACATGTTAACATCACTCCCCAAATGTTCCTGAACTGTTTGACACCTGTTACATCTCTCAGGTATTCAAGATAAAAAAGATGATTTCTCAGTGCATACTGTGCTTTGGCATTGAATGAAGCATACATTTCAATTTTACTCAAAGGTACTGACTGCAAACCTTATGGAGTCATCTTAATATAACTCTCCACATGATCCTGAGATGTTTGACAGTTGTTATATCACTCAGGCATTCAGCACAAAAAAGTTGATTTCTCAACACATGAAGTGCTTTGGAACTTAAAGTATATATTTCAATTTTACTCTAAAATCCTCAATGCAAACCTTATGGAAACATCTAAACAGAACTCCCCACATGATCCTGAGATGTTTGACACCGGTTATATCACTCAGGTATTCAAAATAAAATAAGTGATTTCTCAGTGCATACTGCGCTTTGGAATTGAAAGAAGTATACACTACAATTTTACTCAAAGGTACTGACTGCAAACCTTATGGAGGCTCTTAATATAACTCTCCACATGATCCTGAGATGTTTGGCAGTTGTTATATCACTCTGCTATTCAAGACAAAAAAGTTGATATCTCAATGCATGAAGTGGTTTGGAACTAAAAGTATACATTACAATTTTACTCTAAATTCCTGAAGGCAAACATTATGGAAACATCTAAACATAACTCCCCACGTGATCCTGAGATGTTTGACACCGGTTATATCACTCAGCTATTCAAGATAAAAAAGTTGATTTCTCAGTGCATACTGTGCTTTGGCATTGAATGAAGCATACATTTCAATTTTACTCAAAGGTACTGACTGCAAACCTTATGGAGTCATCTTAATATAACTCTCCACATGATCCTGAGATGTTTGACAGTTGTTATATCACTCAGATATTCAAGACAAAAAAGTTGATTTCTCAACACATGAAGTGCTTTGGAACTTAAAGTATATATTTCAATTTTACTCTAAATTCCTGAATGCAAACCTTATGGAAATATCTAAACATAACTCCCCACATGATCCTGAGATGTTTGACTCCAGTTATATCACTGTGGTATTCAAGATAAAAAAGTTGATTTCTCAGTGCATACTGAGATTTGGCATTGAATGAAGCATACATTTCAATTTTACTCAAAGGTACTGACTGCAAACCTTATGGAAATATCTAAACATAACTCCCCACATGATCCTGAGATGTTTGACATTTGTTATATCACTCAGGTATTCAAAACAAAAAATTTGATTTCTCAGTGCATGCAATGCTTTGGCAGTAAAAGTATATATTTCAATTTTACTCTGAAGTACTGAATGCCAACCTTATGGAAAGATGTTAACATCACTCTCCACATGATTCTGAGATGTTTGACACCTGTTACATCACTCAGGTACTCAGGATAAAAAAGTTGATTTCTCATTGCATACAGTGCTTTGGCATTGAAAGAAGCATACATTTCAATTTTACTCAAAGGTACTGACTGCAAACATTATGGAGTCATCTGAATATAACTCTCCACATGATCCTGAGATGTTTAATAGTTGTTATATCACTCAGGTATTCAAGATAAAAAAGTTGATTTCTCAACGCATGAAGTGCTTTGGAACTTTAAGTATATATTTCAATTTTACTCTAAATTCCTCAATGCAAACCTTATGGAAACATCTAAACAGAACTCCCCACAGTATCCTGAGATGTTTGACACCGGTTATATCACTCAGGTATTCAAAATAAAAAAAGTGATTTCTCAGTGCATACTGCGCTTTGGAATTGAAAGAAGTATACACTACAATTTTACTCAAAGGTACTGACTGCAAACCTTATGGAGGCTCTTAATATAACTCTCCACATGATCCTGAGATGTTTGGCAGTTGTTATATCACTCAGGTATTCAAGACAGAAAAGTTGATATCTCAATGCATGAAGTGGTTTGGAACTAAATGTATAGATTACAATTTTGCTCTAAATTCCTGAAGGCAAACATTATGGAAACATCTAAACATAACTCCCCACGTGATCCTGAGATGTTTGACACCGGTTATATCACTCAGCTAATCAAGATAAAAAAGTTGACTTCTCAGTGCATACTGTGCTTTGGCATTGAATGAAGCATACATTTCAATTTTACTCAAAGGTACTGACTGCAAACCTTATGGAGTCATCTTAATATAACTCTCCACATGATCCTGAGATGTTTGGCAGTTGTTATATCACTCAGCTATTCAAGACAAAAAAGTTGATATCTCAATGCATGATGTGCTTCGGAACTAAAAGTATACATTACAATTTTACTCTAAATTCCTGAAGGCAAACATTATGGAAACATCTAAACATAACTCCCCACATGATCCTGAGATGTTTGACACCAGTTATATCACTCAGGTATTCAAAATAAAAAAAGTGATTTCTCAGTGCATACTGCGCTTTGGAATTGAAAGAAGTATACACTACAATTTTACTCAAAGGTACTGACTGCAAACCTTATGCAGGCTCTTAATATAACTCTCCACATGATCCTGAGATGTTTGGCAGTTGTTATATCACTCTGCTATTCAAGACAAAAAAGTTGATATCTCAATGCATGAAGTGGTTTGGAACTAAAAGTATACATTACAATTTTACTCTAAATTCCTCAATGCAAACCTTATGGAAATATCTAAACATAACTCCCCACATGATCCTGAGATGTTTGACATTTGTTATATCACTCAGGTATTCGAGACAAAAAAGTTGATTTCTCTCAGCATGCAATGCTTTGGCACTAAAAGAATATATTTCAATTTTACTATGAAGTACTGAATGCAAACCTTTTGGAAACATGTTAACATCACTCCCCAAATGTTCCTGAACTGTTTGACACCTGTTACAACTCTCAGGTATTCAAGATAAAAAAGATGATTTCTCAGTGCATACTGTGCTTTGGCATTGAATGAAGCATACATTTCAATTTTACTCAAAGGTACTGACTGCAAACCTTATGGAGTCATCTTAATATAACTCTCCACATCATCTTGAGATGTTTGGCAGTTGTTATATCACTCAGCTATTCAAGACAAAAAAGTTGATATCTCAATGCATGATGTGCTTTGGAACTAAAAGTATACATTACAATTTTACTCTAAATTCCTCAATGCAAACCTTATGGAAATATCTAAACATAACTCCCCACATGATCCTGAGATGCTTGACATTTGTTATATCACTCAGGTATTCGAGATAAAAAAGTTGATTTCTCAGTGCATACTGTGATTTGGCATTGAATGAAGCATACATTTCAATTTTACTCAAAGGTACTGACTGCAAACCTTATGGAAATATCTAAACATAACTCCCCACATGATCCTGAGATGTTTGACATTTGTTATATCACTCAGGTATTCAAAACAAAAAATTTGATTTCTCAGTGCATGCAATGCTTTGGCAGTAAAAGTATATATTTCAATTTTACTCTGAAGTACTGAATGCCAACCTTATGGAAAGATGTTAACATCACTCTCCACATGATTCTGAGATGTTTGACACCTGTTACATCACTCAGGTACTCAGGATAAAAAAGTTGATTTCTCTTTGCATACAGTGCTTTGGCATTGAAAGAAGCATACATTTCAATTTTACTCAAAGGTACTGACTGCAAACATTATGGAGTCATCTGAATATAACTCTCCACATGATCCCGAGATGTTTAATAGTTGTTATATCACTCAGGTATTCAAGATAAAAAAGTTGATATCTCAATGCATGATGTGCTTCGGAACTAAAAGTATACATTACAATTTTACTCTAAATTCCTGAAGGCAAACATTATGGAAACATCTAAACATAACTCCCCACATGATCCTGAGATGTTTGACACCAGTTATATCACTCAGGTATTCAAAATAAAAAAAGTGATTTCTCAGTGCATACTGCGCTTTGGAATTGAAAGAAGTATACACTACAATTTTACTCAAAGGTACTGACTGCAAACCTTATGCAGGCTCTTAATATAACTCTCCACATGATCCTGAGATGTTTGGCAGTTGTTATATCACTCTGCTATTCAAGACAAAAAAGTTGATATCTCAATGCATGAAGTGGTTTGGAACTAAAAGTATACATTACAATTTTACTCTAAATTCCTGAAGGCAAACATTATGGAAACATCTAAACATAACTCCCCACGTGATCCTGAGATGTTTGACACCGGTTATATCACTCAGCTATTCAAGATAAAAAAGTTGATTTCTCAGTGCATACTGTGCTTTGGCATTGAATGAAGCATACATTTCAATTTTACTCAAAGGTACTGACTGCAAACCTTCTGGAGTCATCTTAATATAACTCTCCACATGATCCTGAGATGTTTGGCAGTTGTTATATCACTCAGCTATTCAAGACAAAAAAGTTGATATCTCAATGCATGATGTGCTTTGGAACTAAAAGTATACATTACAATTTTACTCTAAATTCCTCAATGCAAACCTTATGGAAATATCTAAACATAACTCCCCACATGATCCTGAGATGTTTGACATTTGTTATATCACTCAGGTATTCGAGACAAAAAAGTTGATTTCTCTCAGCATGCAATGCTTTGGCACTAAAAGAATATATTTCAATTTTACTATGAAGTACTGAATGCAAACCTTTTGGAAACATGTTAACATCACTCCCCAAATGTTCCTGAACTGTTTGACACCTGTTACAACTCTCAGGTATTCAAGATAAAAAAGATGATTTCTCAGTGCATACTGTGCTTTGGCATTGAATGAAGCATACATTTCAATTTTACTCAAAGGTACTGACTGCAAACCTTATGGAGTCATCTTAATATAACTCTCCACATGATCCTGAGATGTTTGACAGTTGTTATATCACTCAGATATTCAAGACAAAAAAGTTGATTTCTCAACACATGAAGTGCTTTGGAACTTAAAGTATATATTTCAATTTTACTCTAAATTCCTGAATGCAAACCTTATGGAAACATCTAAACATAACTCCCCACATGATCCTGAGATGTTTGACTCCAGTTATATCACTGTGGTATTCAAGATAAAAAAGTTGATTTCTCAGTGCATACTGAGATTTGGCATTGAATGAAGCATACATTTCAATTTTACTCAAAGGTACTGACTGCAAACCTTATGGAAATATCTAAACATAACTCCCCACATGATCCTGAGATGTTTGACATTTGTTATATCACTCAGGTATTCAAAACAAAAAATTTGATTTCTCAGTGCATGCAATGCTTTGGCAGTAAAAGTATATATTTCAATTTTACTCTGAAGTACTGAATGCCAACCTTATGGAAAGATGTTAACATCACTCTCCACATGATTCTGAGATGTTTGACACCTGTTACATCACTCAGGTACTCAGGATAAAAAAGTTGATTTCTCATTGCATACAGTGCTTTGGCATTGAAAGAAGCATACATTTCAATTTTACTCAAAGGTACTGACTGCAAACATTATGGAGTCATCTGAATATAACTCTCCACATGATCCTGAGATGTTTAATAGTTGTTATATCACTCAGGTATTCAAGATAAAAAAGTTGATTTCTCAACGCATGAAGTGCTTTGGAACTTTAAGTATATATTTCAATTTTACTCTAAATTCCTCAATGCAAACCTTATGGAAACATCTAAACAGAACTCCCCACAGTATCCTGAGATGTTTGACACCGGTTATATCACTCAGGTATTCAAAATAAAAAAAGTGATTTCTCAGTGCATACTGCGCTTTGGAATTGAAAGAAGTATACACTACAATTTTACTCAAAGGTACTGACTGCAAACCTTATGGAGGCTCTTAATATAACTCTCCACATGATCCTGAGATGTTTGGCAGTTGTTATATCACTCAGGTATTCAAGACAGAAAAGTTGATATCTCAATGCATGAAGTGGTTTGGAACTAAATGTATAGATTACAATTTTGCTCTAAATTCCTGAAGGCAAACATTATGGAAACATCTAAACATAACTCCCCACGTGATCCTGAGATGTTTGACACCGGTTATATCACTCAGCTAATCAAGATAAAAAAGTTGACTTCTCAGTGCATACTGTGCTTTGGCATTGAATGAAGCATACATTTCAATTTTACTCAAAGGTACTGACTGCAAACCTTATGGAGTCATCTTAATATAACTCTCCACATGATCCTGAGATGTTTGGCAGTTGTTATATCACTCAGCTATTCAAGACAAAAAAGTTGATATCTCAATGCATGATGTGCTTCGGAACTAAAAGTATACATTACAATTTTACTCTAAATTCCTGAAGGCAAACATTATGGAAACATCTAAACATAACTCCCCACATGATCCTGAGATGTTTGACACCAGTTATATCACTCAGGTATTCAAAATAAAAAAAGTGATTTCTCAGTGCATACTGCGCTTTGGAATTGAAAGAAGTATACACTACAATTTTACTCAAAGGTACTGACTGCAAACCTTATGCAGGCTCTTAATATAACTCTCCACATGATCCTGAGATGTTTGGCAGTTGTTATATCACTCTGCTATTCAAGACAAAAAAGTTGATATCTCAATGCATGAAGTGGTTTGGAACTAAAAGTATACATTACAATTTTACTCTAAATTCCTGAAGGCAAACATTATGGAAACATCTAAACATAACTCCCCACGTGATCCTGAGATGTTTGACACCGGTTATATCACTCAGCTATTCAAGATAAAAAAGTTGATTTCTCAGTGCATACTGTGCTTTGGCATTGAATGAAGCATACATTTCAATTTTACTCAAAGGTACTGACTGCAAACCTTCTGGAGTCATCTTAATATAACTCTCCACATGATCCTGAGATGTTTGGCAGTTGTTATATCACTCAGCTATTCAAGACAAAAAAGTTGATATCTCAATGCATGATGTGCTTTGGAACTAAAAGTATACATTACAATTTTACTCTAAATTCCTCAATGCAAACCTTATGGAAATATCTAAACATAACTCCCCACATGATCCTGAGATGTTTGACATTTGTTATATCACTCAGGTATTCGAGACAAAAAAGTTGATTTCTCTCAGCATGCAATGCTTTGGCACTAAAAGAATATATTTCAATTTTACTATGAAGTACTGAATGCAAACCTTTTGGAAACATGTTAACATCACTCCCCAAATGTTCCTGAACTGTTTGACACCTGTTACAACTCTCAGGTATTCAAGATAAAAAAGATGATTTCTCAGTGCATACTGTGCTTTGGCATTGAATGAAGCATACATTTCAATTTTACTCAAAGGTACTGACTGCAAACCTTATGGAGTCATCTTAATATAACTCTCCACATCATCTTGAGATGTTTGGCAGTTGTTATATCACTCAGCTATTCAAGACAAAAAAGTTGATATCTCAATGCATGATGTGCTTTGGAACTAAAAGTATACATTACAATTTTACTCTAAATTCCTCAATGCAAACCTTATGGAAATATCTAAACATAACTCCCCACATGATCCTGAGATGCTTGACATTTGTTATATCACTCAGGTATTCGAGACAAAAAAGTTGATTTCTCTCAGCATGCAATGCTTTGGCACTAAAAGAATATATTTCAATTTTACTATGAAGTACTGAATGCAAACCTTTTGGAAACATGTTAACATCACTCCCCAAATGTTCCTGAACTGTTTGACACCTGTTACATCTCTCAGGTATTCAAGATAAAAAAGATGATTTCTCAGTGCATACTGTGCTTTGGCATTGAATGAAGCATACATTTCAATTTTACTCAAAGGTACTGACTGCAAACCTTATGGAGTCATCTTAATATAACTCTCCACATGATCCTGAGATGTTTGGCAGTTGTTATATCACTCTGCTATTCAAGACAAAAAAGTTGATCTCTCAATGCATGAAGCGGTTTGGAACTAACAGTATATATATCAATTTTACTCTAAATTCCTCAATGCAAACCTTATGCAAACATCTAATCATAAGTCCGTGCATGATCCTGAGATGTTTGATTCTGGTTATATCACTCTGGTATTCAAGATAAAAAAGTTGATTTCTCAGTGCATACTGTGATTTGGCATTGAATGAAGCATACATTTCAATTTTACTCAAAGGTACTGACTGCAAACCTTATGGAAATATCTAAACATAACTCCCCACATGATCCTGAGATGTTTGACATTTGTTATATCACTCAGGTATTCAAAACAAAAAATTTGATTTCTCAGTGCATGCAATGCTTTGGCAGTAAAAGTATATATTTCAATTTTACTCTGAAGTACTGAATGCCAACCTTATGGAAAGATGTTAACATCACTCTCCACATGATTCTGAGATGTTTGACACCTGTTACATCACTCAGGTACTCAGGATAAAAAAGTTGATTTCTCTTTGCATACAGTGCTTTGGCATTGAAAGAAGCATACATTTCAATTTTACTCAAAGGTACTGACTGCAAACATTATGGAGTCATCTGAATATAACTCTCCACATGATCCCGAGATGTTTAATAGTTGTTATATCACTCAGGTATTCAAGATAAAAAAGTTGATTTCTCAACGCATGAAGTGCTTTGGAACTTAAAGTATATATTTCAATTTTACTCTAAATTCCTCAATGCAAACCTTATGGAAACATCTAAACAGAACTCCCCACAATATCCTGAGATGTTTGACACCGGTTATATCACTCAGGTATTCAAAATAAAAAAAGTGATTTCTCAGTGCATACTGCGCTTTGGAATTGAAAGAAGTATACACTACAATTTTACTCAAAGGTACTGACTGCAAACCTTATGGAGGCTCTTAATATAACTCTCCACATGATCCTCAGATGTTTGGCAGTTGTTATATCACTCAGGTATTCAAGACAGAAAAGTTGATATCTCAATGCATGAAGTGGTTTGGAACTAAAAGTATAGATTACAATTTTACTCTAAATTCCTGAAGGCAAACATTATGGAAACATCTAAACATAACTCCCCACGTGATCCTGAGATGTTTGACACCGGTTATATCACTCAGCTATTCAAGATAAAAAAGTTGATTTCTCAGTGCATAGTGTGCTTTGGCATTGAATGAAGCATACATTTCAATTTTACTCAAAGGTACTGACTGCAAACCTTCTGGAGTCATCTTAATATAACTCTCCACATGATCCTGAGATGTTTGACAGTTGTTATATCACTCAGATATTCAAGACAAAAAAGTTGATTTCTCAACACATGAAGTGCTTTGGAACTTAAAGTATATATTTCAATTTTACTCTAAATTCCTCAATGCAAACCTTATGGAAACATCTAAACACAACTCCCCACATGATCCTGAGATGTTTGACACCGGTTATATCATTCAGGTATTCAAGATAAAAAAGTTGATTTCTCAGTGCATACTGTGCTTTGGCATTGAATGAAGCATACATTTCAATTTTACTCAAAGGTACTGCCTGCAAACCTTATGGAGTCATCTTAATATAACTCTCCACATGATCCTGAGATGTTTGGCAGTTGTTATATCACTCAGCTATTCAAGACAAAAAAGTTGATATCTCAATGCATGATGTGCTTTGGAACTAAAAGTATACATTACAATTTTACTCTAAATTCCTCAATGCAAACCTTATGGAAATATCTAAACATAACTCCCCACATGATCCTGAGATGTTTGACATTTGTTATATCACTCAGGTATTCGAGACAAAAAAGTTGATTTCTCTCAGCATGCAATGCTTTGGCACTAAAAGAATATATTTCAATTTTACTATGAAGTACTGAATGCAAACCTTTTGGAAACATGTTAACATCACTCCCCAAATGTTCCTGAACTGTTTGACACCTGTTACAACTCTCAGGTATTCAAGATAAAAAAGATGATTTCTCAGTGCATACTGTGCTTTGGCATTGAATGAAGCATACATTTCAATTTTACTCAAAGGTACTGACTGCAAACCTTATGGAGTCATCTGAATATAACTCTCCACATGATCCTGAGATGTTTAATAGTTGTTATATCACTCAGGTATTCAAGACAAAAAAGTTGATTTCTCAACGCATGAAGTGCTTTGGAACTTTAAGTATATATTTCAATTTTACTCTAAATTCCTCAATGCAAACCTTATGGAAACATCTAAACATAACTCCCCACAGTATCCTGAGATGTTTGACACCGGTTATTTCATTCAGGTATTCAAGATAAAAAAGTTGATTTCTCAGTGCATACTGTGCTTTGGCACTGAATGAAGCATACATTTCAATTTTACTCAAAGGTACTGACTGCAAACCTTATGGAGTCATCTTAATATAACTCTCCACATCATCCTGAGATGTTTGGCAGTTGTTATATCACTCAGCTATTCAAGACAAAAAAGTTGATATCTCAATGCATGATGTGCTTTGGAACTAAAAGTATACATTACAATTTTACTCTAAATTCTTCAATGCAAACCTTATGGAAATATCTAAACATAACTCCCCACATGATCCTGAGATGTTTGACATTTGTTATATCACTCAGGTATTCGAGACAAAAAAGTTGATTTCTCTCAGCATGCAATGCTTTGGCACTAAAAGAATATATTTCAATTTCACTATGAAGTACTGAATGCAAACCTTTTGGAAACATGTTAACATCACTCCCCAAATGTTCCTGAACTGTTTGACACCTGTTACAACTCTCAGGTATTCAAGATAAAAAAGATGATTTCTCAGTGCATACTGTGCTTTGGCATTGAATGAAGCATACATTTCAATTTTACTCAAAGGTACTGACTGCAAACCTTATGGAGTCATCTGAATATAACTCTCCACATGATCCTGAGATGTTTGGCAGTTGTTATATCACTCAGGTATTCAAGACAAAAAAGTTGATATCTCAATGCATGATGTGCTTTGGAACTAAAAGTATACATTACAATTTTACTCTAAATTCCTCAATGCAAACCTTATGGAAATATCTAAACATAACTCCCCACATGATCCTGAGATGCTTGACATTTGTTATATCACTCAGGTATTCGAGACAAAAAAGTTGATTTCTCTCAGCATGCAATGCTTTGGCACTAAAAGAATATATTTCAATTTTACTATTGAAATACTGAATGCAAACCTTTTGGAAACATGTTAACATCACTCCCCAAATGTTCCTGAACTGTTTGACACCTGTTACATCTCTCAGGTATTCAAGATAAAAAAGATGATTTCTCAGTGCATACTGTGCTTTGGCATTGAATGAAGCATACATTTCAATTTTACTCAAAGGTACTGACTGCAAACCTTATGGAGTCATCTTAATATAACTCTCCACATGATCCTGAGATGTTTGACAGTTGTTATATCACTCAGGCATTCAGGACAAAAAAGTTGATTTCTCAACACATGAAGTGCTTTGGAACTTAAAGTATATATTTCAATTTTACTCTAAAATCCTCAATTGCAAACCTTATGGAAACATCTAAACAGAACTCCCCCACATGATCCTGAGATGTTTGACACCGGTTTATATCACTCAGGTATTCAAAATAAAAAAAAGTGATTTCTCAGTGCATACTGCGCTTTGGAATTGAAAGAAGTATACACTACAATTTTACTCAAAGGTACTGACTGCAAACCTTATGGAGGCTCTTAATATAACTCTCCACATGATCCTGAGATGTTTGGCAGTTGTTATATCACTCTGCTATTCAAGACAAAAAAAGTTGATATCTCAATGCATGAAGTGGTTTGGAACTAAAAGTATACATTACAATTTTACTCTAAATTCCTGAAGGCAAACATTATGGAAACATCTAAACATAACTCCCCACGTGATCCTGAGATGTTTGACACCGGTTTATATCACTCAGCTATTCAAGATAAAAAAGTTGATTTCTCAGTGCATACTGTGCTTTGGCATTAAATGAAGCATACATTTCAATTTTACTCAAAGGTACTGACTGCAAAACCTTATGGAAATATCTAAACATAACTCCCCACATGATCCTGAGATGTTTGACATTTGTTATATCACTCAGGTATTCAAAACAAAAAAATTTGATTTCTCAGTGCATTGCAATGCTTTGGGCAGTAAAAGTATATAATTTCAATTTTACTCTGAAGTACTGAATGCCAACCTTATGGAAAGATGTTAACATCACTCTCCACATGATTCTGAGATGTTTGACACCTGTTACATCACTCAGGTACTCAGGATAAAAAAGTTGATTTCTCATTGCATACAGTGCTTTGGCATTGAAAGAAGCATACATTTTCCAATTTTACTCAAAGGTACTGACTGCAAACATTATGGAGTCATCTGAATATAACTCTCCACATGATCCTGAGATGTTTAATAGTTGTTATATCACTCAGGTATTCAAGATAAAAAAGTTGATTTCTCAACGCATGAAGTGCTTTGGAACTTTAAGTATATATTTCAATTTTACTCTAAATTCCTCAATGCAAACCTTATGGAAGCATCTAAACAGAACTCCCCACAGTATCCTGAGATGTTTGACACCGGTTATATCACTCAGGTATTCAAAATAAAAAAAGTGATTTCTCAGTGCATACTGCGCTTTGGAATTGAAAGAAGTATACACTACAATTTTACTCAAAGGTACTGACTGCAAACCTTATGGAGGCTCTTAATATAACTCTCCACATGATCCTGAGATGTTTGGCAGTTGTTATATCAGTCAGGTATTCAAGACAGAAAAGTTGATATCTCAATGCATGAAGTGGGTTTGGAACTAAATGTATAGATTACAATTTTGCTCTAAATTCCTGAAGGGCAAACATTATGAAACATCTAAACATAACTCCCCACGTGATCATGAGATGTTTGACACCGGTTATATCACTCAGCTAAATCAAGATAAAAAAAGTTGACTTCTCAGTGACATACTGTGCTTTGGCATTGAATGAAGCATACATTTCAATGTTTACTTCAAAGGTACTGACTGCAAAACCTTATGGAGTCATCTTAATATAACTCTCCACATGATCCTGAGATGTTTGGCAGTTGTTATATCACTCAGCTATTCAAGACAAAAAAGTTGATATCTCAATGCATGATGTGCTTTGGAACTAAAAGTATACATTACAATTTTACTCTAAATTCCTGAAGGCAAAACATTATGGAAACATCTAAACATAACTCCCCACATGATCCTGAGATGTTTGACACCCGGTTATATCATTCAGGTATTCAAGATAAAAAAGTTGATTTCTCAGTGCATACTGTGCTTTGGCATTGAATGAAGCATACATTTCAATTTTTACTCAAAGGTACTGCCTGCAAACCTTATGGAGTCATCTTAATATAACTCTCCCACATCATCCTGAGATGTTTGGCAGTTGTTATATCACTCAGCTATTCAAGACAAAAAAGTTGATATCTCAATGCATGATGTGCTTTGGAACTAAAAGTATACATTACAATTTTACTCTAAATTCCTCAATGCAAACCTTATGGAAATATCTAAACATAACTCCCACATGATCCTGACATGTTTGACATTTGTTATATCACTCAGGGTATTCAAAAACAAAAAATCTTGATTTCTCAGTGCATGCAATGCTTTGGCAGTAAAAGTATATATTTCAATTTTACTCTGAAGTACTGAATGCCAACCTTATGGAAAGATGTTAACATCACTCTCCACATGATTCTGAGATGTTTGACACCTGTTACATCACTCAGGTACTCAGGATAAAAAAGTTGATTTCTCATTGCATACAGTGCTTTGGCATTGAAAGAAGCATACATTTCAATTTTACTCAAAGGTACTGACTGCAAACATTATGGAGTCATCTGAATATAACTCTCCACATGATCCTGAGATGTTTAATAGTTGTTATATCACTCAGGTATTCAAGATAAAAAAGTTGATTTCTCAACGCATGAAGTGCTTTGGAACTTTAAGTATATATTTCAATTTTACTCTAAATTCCTCAATGCAAACCTTATGGAAGCATCTAAACAGAACTCCCCACAGTATCCTGAGATGTTTGACACGGTTATATCACTCAGGTATTCAAAATAAAAAAAGTGATTTCTCAGTGCATACTGCGCTTTGGAATTGAAAGAAGTATACACTACAATTTTACTCAAAGGTACTGACTGCAAACCTTATGGAGGCTCTTAATATAACTCTCCACATGATCCTGAGATGTTTGGCAGTTGTTATATCACTCAGGTATTCAAGACAGAAAAGTTGATATCTCAATGCATGAAGTGGTTTGGAACTAAATGTATAGATTACAATTTTGCTCTAAATTCCTGAAGGCAAACATTATGGAAACATCTAAACATAACTCCCCACGTGATCCTGAGATGTTTGACACCGGTTATATCACTCAGCTAATCAAGATAAAAAAGTTGACTTCTCAGTGCATACTGTGCTTTGGCATTGAATGAAGCATACATTTCAATTTTACTCAAAGGTACTGACTGCAAACCTTATGGAGTCATCTTAATATAACTCTCCACATGATCCTGAGATGTTTGGCAGTTGTTATATCACTCAGCTATTCAAGACAAAAAAGTTGATATCTCAATGCATGATGTGCTTTGGAACTAAAAGTATACATTACAATTTTACTCTAAATTCCTGAAGGCAAACATTATGGAAACATCTAAACATAACTCCCCACATGATCCTGAGATGTTTGACACCGGTTATATCATTCAGGTATTCAAGATAAAAAAGTTGATTTCTCAGTGCATACTGTGCTTTGGCATTGAATGAAGCATACATTTCAATTTTACTCAAAGGTACTGCCTGCAAACCTTATGGAGTCATCTTAATATAACTCTCCACATCATCCTGAGATGTTTGGCAGTTGTTATATCACTCAGCTATTCAAGACAAAAAAGTTGATATCTCAATGCATGATGTGCTTTGGAACTAAAAGTATACATTACAATTTTACTCTAAATTCCTCAATGCAAACCTTATGGAAATATCTAAACATAACTCCCCACATATCCTGAGATGTTTGACATTTGTTATATCACTCAGGTATTCGAGACAAAAAAGTTGATTTCTCTCAGCATGCAATGCTTTGGCACTAAAAGAATATATTTCAATTTTACTATGAAGTACTGATGCAAACCTTTTGGAAACATGTTAACATCACTCCCCAAATGTTCCTGAACTGTTTGACACCTGTTACAACTCTCAGGTATTCAAGATAAAAAAGATGATTTCTCAGTGCATACTGTGCTTTGGCATTGAATGAAGCATACATTTCAATTTTACTCAAAGGTACTGACTGCAAACCTTAAGGAGTCATCTTAATATAACTCTCCACATGATCCTGAGATGTTTAGCAGTTGTTATATCACTCAGCTATTCAAGACAAAAAAGTTGATATCTCAATGCATGATGTGCTTTGGAACTAAAGGTATACATTACAATTTTACTCTAAATTCCTCAATGCAAACCTTATGGAAATATCTAAACATAACTCCCCACATGATCCTGAGATGCTTGACATTTGTTATATCACTCAGGTATTCGAGACAAAAAAGTTGATTTCTCTCAGCATGCAATGCTTTGGCACTAAAAGAATATAT